>NW_007728204.1:127671-128185 GCF_000696425.1 Galeopterus variegatus | reverse complement strand
CAAGATCAGATGACGGTAAGTGTGTGGGTTGATTTCTGGATTCTCTATTCTATTCCATTGATCAGTGTGTCTGTTTTTATGCCAGTACCATACTGTTTTGGTTATTATAGCTTTGTAGTATAGTTTAAAGTCAGGTAGTGTTATGACTCCAGCTGTATTTTTTTTGTTCAGCATTGCTTTGGCTATGAGTGGTCTTTTGTTATTCCATACAAATTTCTGGATAGTTCTTTCCATTTCTGAGAAAAATGTTGTTGGGATTTTGATGGGGATTGCATTGAATTTGTATATCACTTTGGGTAGTATGGCCATTTTCACTATATTGATTTTTCCAATCCAGGAGCATGGGATGTCTTTCCATCTTCTGTATCCTCTCTAATTTCTCTCAGTAGTGGTTTGTAGTTCTCATTATATGGATTTTTCAGATCCTTTGTTAACTCAATTCCTAAGTATTTCATTTTTTTTGTGGCTATTGTAAATGGGCAGGCTTTCTTGATTTCTCTTTCTGCATGTTCAC
>NW_007728204.1:111030-125512 GCF_000696425.1 Galeopterus variegatus | reverse complement strand
CTGACGTTAACCTGATTGGAGCTCCCTTATAGGTGATTTGACGCTTCTCTCTTGCAGGTTTTAATATTCTCTCTTTGTTTTTGAGTTTTGCCAATTTGACTATAACACGTCTTGGCAAAGCCCTTTTTAGGTTGAATATGTTTGGAGATCGTTGAGCTTCCTGGATCTGAAGATCGGTGATTTTTCTTATGCCTGGGAAGTTTTCTGCCACTATTTTGTTGAATATGTTTTCAATACATTCTCCTTTTTCCTCCCCTTTTGGAATACTCATGACTTGGATATTTGAGCGCTTAAGGTTGTCTAATATCTCTCTCAGATTTTCTTCAATGTCTTTGATACATTTTTCTTTTATCTTGCCTGCTTGTGTTATTTCAAACAGCCCATCTTCAAGTTCAGAGGTTCTCTCTTCAACTTCCATTAGCCTGCTGGTTAAACTCTCCATTGTGTTTTTTATTTTGCTGAAAAACTTCTTCAGTTCGGCAAGTTCTGCCACATTTTTTTTTAGGACATTGATTTCTTTGTACATTTCCTCTTTCAGGTCCTGTATCGTTTTCCTCGTTTCATCATGCTGTCTAGCTGAATTTTCTTGTATTTCATTCCGTTTCTTTAGAATTATCACTCGAAATTCCTTGTCATTCATTTCAAGGGCTTCTTGTTCTATAGGATCTAGAGTTTGAGATTTATTACCTTTTGGTGGTGTACTTTCTTTGTGTTTTGTGTTTCTGGTATCTTTTTTTGGATGTTTGTTCATTTTGGCAGGGGGTTTCACTGTGTACAGTTTTGACCCTATTCCCTGCTCTGTGCACTCTTGACTAGGCTGGGGCGTGTCTTCTGCAACCCTCGTCTATCAGCCAGGCCTTCAAGCCCCTGCTTGACACGTCCCACCCAGGAGGTCTTTCAGGTTTCTGCTAGTCACTCTGGGTGGTTTTGCAGCACTGTATAGGGCTTTCTCAGGATTATTCACCTTCCTCCTGTTATTGCAGTTATCTGTGTGCTTGTCTTATCTCCCACACCGGAGCATGACCTCCTCAGGGGAGGAGCCCGCAGCACACAGTTCCTCTTTGAATCCCCCCAGCCCAGACCGACTCTGGCACCTGCCTGCAGTCAGCTCTCCAGCAGGTTCAAGTGAGCTTGGGAGCACTCTGATCATGCTTTTCCTAATCAGAAATCGGTTAGCCATTTTTCTTAACTGATGGCCGCATAGTTGGTATCTGCCTCCCTGTAATAGGAAGTTTACTGGGGGCAGAGCCCAGGGTGTGGTGGAGTGATAATCTGCCCAGCCCACTCTTCCCTGATCTCCCAACGCTGGCCAGTTCTCCCCCCACCACTGGCCCTGCCAGAGAACCGTGGGGGGGATGGGATGTGAGGCCGGCCTGCAGACCCCGGGAGGCCCCATGCCTGGGCAAGGAAGTGGGAAGGCTCAGTGAGGAGCCGAGCTGGGTCAAGCCGGCCTGCTCTGCCCCCACCTGAGAAAATGGAGGCAGCTTCGGGTGGTGACTGGCCCAGTGGTGTAGGTGGAAGCCGGACAGACGTCTGCTCCGCAAGCAGGGCCGGGCTGGGGGTCACTCACAGAGCTGAGCCTGCTGAGTGGCTCCCTCTCCATTTCCCTGTTGTCGCAGTCTCAGTCCTCAGCCACTGCTTCCTCGGGCTGCTCACTCGGTCCTGCAGTGCGTCTTGGGCGCTCCCAGGAATCCTTTTTTATGCCTGCCCTAAACCTTGAGTCTGTAGTTGCTTTTTTATTGTTGTAGATTTGTTGATCAAAGACTTATTCATTTTTTGTTGCTCTTGTAAATGCAAGTAGCACTCTGGCAGCACAGTGCACACCTCTCAGGCTCACACCGTCTCCTGGCAACCCCGCTCCTGACCCATCGCCATCTTCGGAAAACTGGATATAGTGTTCTTGATTGGCAGTTTTTTCTTCTAGCAATTTGAATATGTAATCCCACTCTCTTCTGCCCTGTAGGGTTTCTGTTGGGAAGTCTAATGTTAGCCAGATGGGGATTCTCTTATAGGTAATTTGATGCTTTTCTCTTGCTGATTTCAGAATTCTTTCTTAGTCTTTGACTTTTGATAATTTGACTATAGTGTGTCTTGAGGAGGTCCTTTATGGGTTAAATCTGTTTGGGGATCTTTGAGCTTCCTGGATCTGTAAGACCATCTATCTCCCAATATTTGGGAAGTTTTCAGCTATTATTTCATTAAATAGGCTTTCAATGTCTTTTCCTTTCTGTTCCCCTTCCTGTACACCTATAATATGGATGTTTGGATGCTTAAGGTTATCAGAAAGATTTCAAAGGTTTTCTTCATATTTTAAAATTTCTTTCTTTCCTTCCTTCCTTCCTTCCTTCCTTCCTTCCTTCCTTCCTTCCTCCCTCCCTCCCTCCCTCTTTCCTTCCTTCCTTCCTTTTTTTTCTTTTTCTTTCTTTTTGGTCCAACTGTGTTAATTCGAAAAGCCTGTCTTCTAGTTCAGAAATTCTTTCTTTTGTAATTCCAGATTGTTAGTAAGTAAATTTCTTTCATGATGCCCTATATTACAGAGAGCTGTACCTGAGTTGCTAAAACCCACCTGATCACTTGCACTCATTCTGACAACACACGTTCAGGATGTGAAGCCACCATCTATACCTGTCATAAAGTGAGTCTATTTGGTTTCCTCTGCTGCAAAATGCTCTTTGTCTCCCACCTTTCTTTTCGATTATTGCTTTATAAAGTGTACTGATTTTTTCCCTCAGTGACTGATGAGAATATCCCAGCATTTATTTTGAGCTTTGACACTGTTTCATGTCCTCTTTCGATGCATTATTCCTGCTAGAGTTCTCTTTTACAGAATCTTGTTTGGCTTATTTATTTATATTTTCCTGTTCATAGCAATTACATTGTGTTTGCTTCTCTTTAGCCCAAGTAGTTAGGTAGTGTACAAAATCAGTACCCAGAGACAATAAATTAAATGTTCTTAGTTTAGTGCTGGTGACTTGTCCAAGGTCTGGACAGAACAGTGAATGGATAACAGTGATTTTTAGGTATTCTATCCTTTTGCCCCCATACTTTGCAGACTATATGTCATGACTTTTAGTTTAGAAAAATATGGTACGATGGATCACCTTGGTGAATGAGTCAGATGGGAATTTCTAGTAGGTTTATTTTTCTCATGGACCTTTGATAAGAGCCAGTATTCAGTTTGCTCTTCCTTGTTTTTGATTTCTCTGATTTATTGGGAAATCTGGCTAAAAGCATTTGACTTAGCCTTAATGGAAAGAAGATAAATTGGATATAGACTCTGTGTGTGTTTGTGTGTGTATGTGTGTGTGTGTGTGATATTTAATTTTCTTGGTACCTTATGGGGAACTAATTTGAGTATTTTTCATGGAAAAAAAAACATCATTAGGAACTGGAGTATGTTTGAGTGTATTCATTCTGCTGGTATCTTCTGTGCAGGCTGCCTTGCAGTATAATTTTCTATTTTGTTATTAATGTGGCTAGTGACACTTCTTTCTTGTAATTCATTTGAATGCCTTGTAACTCTGGATAGAGTTTCCTGACCTCTTGTTACTCCTGCTATCTATGGAAGAAAAATGGATATCAGCATTAGTGCTGGGTTTATTTATTTATTTATTTATTTTGTGTGTGTGTGTGTGTGTGTGTGTGTGCTGTCAACTAAAGGGCTGACCAGCTGGTAGAGCAATCTTCCACACTGTGGCACTTTGCCTTAGGCTAGTTCAAGTCAAATCAAACAATTATTTTAATAATAATAAAGAAATAGGTGTTAGTTATCAAGCCATACTAGGTGACAGTTACATTTTATACATTATTTCTAAATCTTGAACATTGATATTATTATCTGTACTCTACATATGAGGAAATTGAGACAGAGTGAAGATAACTTGCCCCAGGTTACAGAGGAAATGATTCAAGTCCAGGTCCCTGTGAATGCAAGATTCTTTCTCTCTTTCCACTGTGCTTCAATGCTTTTCATGAATTTTAGTTTCTATTTTATTTATTTATTTTTATTATACATATATGCTCTTATTGGTACCACATATGCTTCCTTTTCTGTTCCTTTTCCTCAAGTAGCTATTGTTTGAACATCTACTATATCTGGGCACTGTGCTTGTCATAGAGCTCTGCAAGGTAAATATTAATACCTTGTTTTACAGATGAGATGATTTTCCATTATGCCATGCTGTCTGTCCTTGTTCTTTGAGTCACCTCTTGCCCCTGGCCTAGCTACCCTTGAGCCACACTCTGCCTCTTCCTTTCCTATCCTTATTATAACTTTCCAGACCCATGTTCCAGGTGATTCTATCACATTGCTTCTACATGCATGATGGGTGTTAATGATTTCCTATATTACCTTTCTGGCTTGTTAGCACTCACTTAGGGACCCACAAGCTTACTGCTCACTGTAAATATGTGGACTTGCCCAAGGTTGGTGTTCTTCAGATGTAATGGAAATCCACTTTGTATATAACAGTTACCTGGGCCCATATTAAATTGTCTCCACAGGACTTGTGTAACAGGGGAATCAACACAAACAAATATGCTGCTATTCCTGCTGCTCACTGTGCTGTGAGCAATAAAGTTCTTTGTTTCCAACTCAAGAGTCTTTTGCTTTCTGTCAGCATCTGTGAAACAGTATGGTCTATATTTTTTAGGTTACAAGTCTAAAATCTCATACCATTCACAGTTCTTGACAAGTACTATTCTCGAGGTCTTTCAGTGTAGCTTATAGGGACAGGCTCTATTCCCAGCCCTGTGTCAATGCTGGCTACTCTAGGGGGACCCTCTGCTGATCTCCAGAATTCTCTGTGCTGCTCTCTCTTTTCTGGTACTCTGTCCTGAAAACTCTGGTCCCCTTATTCTCCCTGTACTCTCACATCTTTCTCCTCTACCCAGGGAATTCTCTAGGCTTCTCCATTCTCTCTCCTAGCACTGCGTCCTTGGAACTCTTTCCAGGTAGTAAACTGGTATAATTGTTTGCTTCAGGGATCACTGCTTGATGTCCTGTGAGTTGAAATGCTTATTTCCTATTGTGTCTATTTTTGGGGGATGTTTCAGGTGAGAAGATAATCTGGTTCCTGTTATTCCATGTTGGCCAGAAGTGGAATTTGAATCTTTGTCATTGAAAGTGGATTTGATATTTGGAAACAGCCCAAAGAAAGACGTAAGTAACCCAAATTAACAAGGTTGGGCATCAGGCTGACTAATTTCTCACACCTCACTCCTCCCCAAAAGGTGCGGTAGTAAAGTAACCAACTTTCTTTTTTCCTGTGGTTTTAGAATCTCTGAGGTTTAGAATTATTTTTTAAAGAGGAGTTTCAGTGGACTACCTCCACTCTCCCCTCTCCTAATTTACTAGCTTCTGTAACTGATGAAGGAATGAAAGTTGTGAGATAAAAAGGTTAGGGTCATATTTTTACCATCAGCCACACCAACACCACAATTAATTCAGCAAATTGTGTGACTTTTTCTTTCTTGGTGCCTCTTATAATGTTCTCACTCCCAGTGTCACACTTCAGGCTGAGGCTCTCATTTCCATTGGTTTGGATTATTTCACCCCCCTTCCTAGCTGGTTTCCCTCTTTTTTGATTGTTTACATTAAGGCCAGAATAACTTTAAAAAAACAAGAACAAAACAGATATGGCTATGTTATTTTTGCCCCTGAAAATGGTTTCCCCTTGAATATAGAATAATGTCCAGCTTCCTTTGTATCTACAATCTGTTCTCTGTTTACATGTCTCACTTTATTTTACATAACATGGTCTCTACCGCTGACATTATTATAATCCACAAATGACAGTATTATAGGGTACTCTAAACACAAACCAAGTAAGACAACTTTGCCTTTCTCATAGAGTCAGCTCTGTCCTACTTTAGTGCCTTTGCTTATCCTGTCTCTTTGCTGGGAATACCCTATTTTGCCTGCCTTCAAAGACATTTCTCAACTGATAACTATACCATAAGGCCTCCCAAGAGTCTTCCAATTAGAATAAATCCCTTTATCCCTTATTTTCCCATAGCAAGTTGGTTACAAATGTGTTAGAGGACTCCTCAGACTCTGTTTTGGTTTTCTTCAGTACATATCTATTTCCCTCATTGTATTGTGAGTCCCTGGAGGGCAGGTACTAGTTAATTTCTATTCATATTTATCATAGAATTCATTTCAGGGCCTTATAAAGAGTATATAACAACCACAATTTTTTTGAAGTTCTTACAACAAGCAAATGGAAAGGACACGCTTGGGTGGGAGCGGGGAGAGGGAGGAGGGAGGGAGGTTTCGGTGATGGGACATAATAATCAACTACATTGTATATTGACAAAATAAAAATTAAAAAAAAAAGAGTATGTACTGAATAAATATTTGTTGGATTGAAATTGGCTAAATCAGGAAACTTATTTAGCACATAAGAATAAATCAATAGTACTTTCACTTGCTGACATCTGCAATCTGGTCTGAGCTATGTGAAATTGCAAACATATAATTCGTCTTTAGGCTCTATGAAGACGCTGCTTTCTCTTTGTGGCCAGCCTACATGCAGAACCCTCATCCTGTCCTCTGAATGCACAGGGCATTACTTCTTCCTACATTCTCTAGGCAATGCTATCTGAAAGTGGTTTCAAACTTGGCTGTGTCCCTGATTCATCTAGAAAAGTTTATTTTCCAACAATGCAGTTTCCTAGGTTCCGTCCCAGAACCACTGAGTTGGAATCTCTGGTGATAGGCCTCAGGAATTTGTGTGTTTAACAGGCATCTGATACTTGGTGATACTTAAATGCAGCCAGATTGGAGACCTGCTGCTCTATGCTCTTGAGTCTAGATCATTCTTTGTGCTGATTCTCCTGTTAAAATTTACCTACTTTGAGTCTCCTCTCTTTGGGACCTAGCTTTCAGGGAGCTGGCATTTTGAAAAATGGTTTGATTTACTTTCAAACTTCTCTTGACTAAGTTATTAATGTCTTCTCTCAAGGGCACTTACTGTTTTACCTTTCCTTAAATTTAATAGACTTTATTTTTTTAGAGCAGTTTTAAGTTCACAGCAAAATTGAGAAGAAGCATTTAATTTTTCATGGGGCAGTTTCGAAGACAATGTGGAAAATATTGCTTTTAAGAAATGGCAATGTTTAGACTTTTCAGTTAGAAAAACAGTTTAACCCTTTTAAAGACCAATAATTTTTAAATTGCTGCTGAAAGTGTGTAAGATGGGGTAGGATGGATAACATGCTAACTCGAGTGGTCTGGAGGGTTGGGAGCGTGAGTTGGTTTTACCTAAATTTCGTAGAACGGGTTTCCCATAAGAAGGGGGTTTGATTATGAGAAGAAAGGGGAAAGGGATATTATGCCAGGAAGATGATATCACAATTCACTCCAGAAGTGGATTTTGCAAATTTAATTTTGTTATGATAGTGCTAAAGGCACTGGTTAGAATATTCATAGAGCCACACTACCTTAAGACACAAGGATTGTCTATCCAAGGGTAAGCACTCTGTGTAATGCTTGTCTTGCCTGAAGACTAGAAAATGCAGAGTTTTGTAAAATCATTTCTCTGTTAATAGAGCATGCATTAACATTGGGATAGGACTGGAGAATATAATTGGAGAGCAATAGCTCAAATCCTGCTGCAGAGAAACAGGAAAAAATAAGGAAAAATCGAAGCTCCAAGAGACTTCGATTCCTTTTTCTACCAAGGTAAGCAATTTGCAAATGGTTTGAACAGGTCAGAGTTAGGATTTTGAGAAGTTTTTAAAAAGTATCCTAAAAGGGAGAGAAGACCCATTTGCAACAACATGGATGGACCTAGAGAGAATTATGTTAAATGAAACGAGTCAGGCACAGAAAGAGAAATATCACACGTTCTCACTTATTTGTGGGAGCTAAAAAGTAAATAAATAAATGCACAAATAAACTGGTGGGAGGAGGGAAGAAGAAACAACAATTACAATTCCTTGAAGTTGATACAACAGGCAAACAGATATGAGGTTGCTTGGAGGGAGTGGGGAGAGAGAGGAGGGAGGGAGGCTTCGGTAATGGGCCACAATAATCAACCACATTGTATATTGACAAAATAAAATAAAGTAAAATAAAAATTTAAAAAAAAATTAAAAAAAGAGAGAAGACAATTCAAACATTTCCTTAGAGGATACAAAGGAAGCCAGTAGTGAAGCACTTTAATTCCAGTTAAAAATGAAAGGGTACTGTATGGCCCTATGTAGTTTCTATTTTTTAAAAAACCTTAATCTATTACTATATTTCCAGGTTTTTTTTTTTTTTAAAGATGTGTCATTACTTTATATGGAGATCTGTTGTAAGAAAAAGCATGTTCAGGTCTGAAAATATGTACTAGATGCTTAAAGTCTCAGCTGACCATGCTTACAGTCAACATATGATTAAGAAGCTTGTAGGACTCTAATCCAGTTCTCTCCAAATATATTTGATCATCCACCCCTGTCAAAATATATGCTTTCCATTATATATGCATTTATTTATAAAATATTACATTGAAAACTGGTTTAATAAATTATGAACATTATAAAAAGTGTAGAAATAAGAATAAAACTAGATTATATATGTAGAAATTTTAATATTTTTTTCTCAAATCCCAAAGGATTGATCATATCAAGTATTCATGAGGTTCCTATAAACTACTTTTGATACCACTGCTCTTTCCTGTTTGTTCTCACACTTGGGTTGGGCATTAGAATCACCCTGGGATATTTGAAAAGCAATTAGATTCTTTTGTTTACCACAGGCATTTTGAATTAGAATCTCCATGGCTAAAAATTGGGAGTCCATATTTTGGAAAAGCTCCCCCAGGTAATTTTGTTTCTCGGTCAAGCTTGGGAAATACTGATCTAACACCAAAAGTCACCTACTGGCATTTGCTTTCTAGGACCATGATTCTCGACCTTGGCAACACACTGTAATCACCTGCAGAACTTTAAAAATTTGGGTTCCACATACGAAGACTTATAATTTAACTGGTTTGTATTGTAGCTTGGGTGTTGGGATTTTTAAAGTTCCCCAGGTGAATCTGATGCGCAGCCAAGGCTGAGAACCACTGTTGTAGGGGGAATAAAACAGGCTCTAAGAAGCTGTGTAGGATTATTTTCATTGCAAGTTACACATATCCAAGCTAGCTCAGGCAGAAATAAATTTATTGGTTTACTTAAGATGTTTAGGGGTTTTCTGATTTCAGACACGTTTGGATTTAGGGGCTTAAGCAATGCAATCAGGGATGTTACTCTGTCACTCCATCTCTCAACTGTCCTTTCCTCTTTTTTTTTTTTTTTTTTTTTTTTTCTTTTTTTCTCCTCGCTCAGCCAGTGAGCCGCCAGTCTGCACATGGGATCTGAACCCTCGGCGGGAGCGCTGCCGCGCTTCCCAAGCGGCGCACTGTAGCAGTGCGCCACCGGGCCGGCCCATCAACTGTCCTTTCCTCTATACGGTTACATTCTGGGTAAGCTTTCTCCATATGCCTGGAAATATGGCCACAACAGCTCCAGTTTTTCATAGTCCTTATAGCTTGCAGTCTAGAGAAAGAAAATCCCTGCTCACTCCTATAGTTTATATGTCAACTCTTAGGGGAGACTGATTGTTCTAGCTTGCTTCAGGCACCTATCTCTGAACTAATCATGGTGGCAGGTAGATGGGGTAGGATGGGTCACATGCCAACTCAAGTGGTCTGAATGGTGGGAAGTGTGAGTTAGCTTCAATTAAACCTCATAGAATGAGTTTCCCATAAGAAGCTGGGGTTGATTACAAGAAGGAAAGGAGAACGGGATATTATGCTGGACAGGTGATATCACAATCCACTACAGAAGTGGGCTTTGCAAATTTTAATCTTGTTTTGATGTTGCTAATGGCACTGGTTGGAATATTTATAGAGCCACAATACCCTAAGATGAAAGGAATGTCTGTCTGAGGGTGAGCACTCTGTATAAGGCTGGTCTTGCCTGAAGTCAACTTATAGATTCCTGTATAAGCTAACAAACACTTTCTCTTTTCCATGTGTTGACTGAACCCTACTTTATGAATTTGCTAATTGTTCTTCTCTGATGTGGACATGAGCTGCTGGCATCTTGGAAAGAACTGAACTCCTTTTGGTGAGACAGAGTATGTCTGATGAAAATGTTAAGCTCCATGAGTCAGTCCCCCAGTTGTTTAACGTTCAGTTGAGAAGAAATCCCTTTTGGGCTGTTGATTTGCAGATCGATAAGACATTTCTTTTCTGCAGTGATCAAGGTAGTGAAAATTGTAGAGCTATTAGAATCCTGATATTGTCAGAATTTATACTGTATAAGAGCCCAGCTCAGGGTCCCTCTCTGAGACAGTACAATGTATTCACAGTTGAAGCCCTGGCCCTAAAAATATGATTGTCAATTGAGAAATGCTCTTTAGAGTCAGCGTCCATTGTAATTGGTTAACACTTTTATTTCTCCGTGGAATCAAATAATAGAAAAATAAATGCAGAGTAAATAGAATTTCATACTTGTGCAAGTCACTTGCGAAATCATCCTTGGGACATGTGAGAAGAGATGTTCTGTTCAGAGGAAAATTGTCTGATAGGAAAGCATTTTATTTCAGTCTCCCTTCTCTTATTTTTACCCAATTTGAAGTTCTGGTTTTAAAATAATGAATTTTTTTTTTTTTTTTTTTTTTTTTTTTACAGAGAGATATAATGAGAAGGAGGGCACTTTGAACCTGTCCTATGGATCAGATTGCCTTGGATTGAGTGTCCACCCAAAACTTGATCCCTACTGTGACAGTGTTAAGAAGGTGGGTGTAGTGGATTGAATGTCCCCTTAAAACTCATTGAAGATTGAATTGTGTTCCCCAAGTTTTATGTATTAGAAACTTGGTCCCTGCTGTGTCTGTTAAGAGGGTGCAGAATTCTATTATGGTAATTGAAAGGCATAGTCATGAAGAGGTGATTAGGCTGTAGGACCATGCCACAGTGAATGGTTTAATAATGGTGATCAGGGGTGTGGTTCTGAAGGCTTTAAGAGGAAAGCATACAAAGAGTTTCTCTCTTTCTCTGTGCCACCATATTTGCCATGTAAGACCCCTGGGTCACTGTTGCTACCACTAAGGCCTTCACCAGTGTGTTCCCCAGACTTTGGACATTCCAGCTTCTGAAACTGTAAGCAATAAATTTCAGTTTTTTACAAGTCACCCAGTTCCAAACATTTTGTTATAAGCAACAGAAATGGACAAATACAGGAAATTGGTACTAGAAGTGGGATGTTGTTTATAACAAATACTTGAAAATGTGGAAGCAGCTTTGGAACTGGGTGTTGGAGGAGAGGCTGGAAGAATTTGGAGGAACAGGCTAGAAAAAGCCTAGGTGCTGGTGAAGATTTAGAAGACAAGAAAACCAGGGAAAGTTTAAGAGATTGGTTAAATGGTGGTGACAAGAATGCTTATGGAAATATGGACTGTAAAGACCATTCTAAGGAGGTCTCAGCTAGAAATAAGAAGGATTTTTTCAGAAACTAGGGCAAAGATCCACCTTACTATGAACTGGCAAGGAACTTGGTTGCATTGTATTCATGCCCTAGGACTTTGTGGAAGTTGGAACTTCAGAGTTGTGAACCAGAGTATTTGGCAGAAGAAATTTCTAAACAGCAAAGCATTAAGGAAGCTGCATGGCTACTTGTAACAGCCTACACTGAGTTATGGTGGCAAAGGCATAACATAAAGAGAGAATTTAAAAGGGAAGCAGAGTGTAAAGATTTGGAAAATCTGCAGCCTGGCCATGTTGTAGAGAAGCAGAGAGCATTTTCAGAATAAAAATGCAATGGTGCTAAGAAGATTAGTTGAAAAGAAAGGGATTATCAAGAGAAGGGGAAAAGGCTGTGAAGGCACTGAAGAAGCTTTGGGTACAACCCTTCCATTACAGGCTCAAGGTCTAAGGAGACAGAATGGTCTCAAACAAGCCTGAGGTGCCCTACACGGGCTCGCTGCTCAAGGCCACCTTGGGAAGCTGCTTCCAGCACCAGCACTCTGGCTGCTTTGGCTGCTCCAGCAGTGGGTAAATTTGCCCCAGGTTTGGCTGGACCTGCAGCTTTGGAAAATACAAGCCAGAAGCCTTGGCAGTGTCCACATGGTGTTAAGTCTGCAGGCTTGCAGAATGCTATATGTATGAAGGCTTGGGAACCTCCACCTCGATTTTGAAGGACGTATGGAAAGGCCTGGGGACCCAGGAAGAGATCTATCACAGGGGCAGAGTCAGTGCAGACAGCTTTCACTAAAGCAACATTGAATCCAAGCATGGGGTTGGAGTTGCAGCTGAAAAATCCCATCAGCACTATGCCTACTGGAGCCATGAGAGTGGCACCACCATGGAGACCCTAGAATTGTGGAGCTTCCAGCATGCAACACCAGCCTGTGAGAGGTGAAGTGTGGCCTGAGACCCGGAAAGCCATAAGAGTGGGGCTGCCTGAGGACTTGGGGACCTAACCCCCCAACAGCATGCAGAGGATGTTGAACATGGAGTCAAGGTACATGGTTTTCCAGCTTTAAGATTAAATGTCTGCCCTGCTGGGTATCAGACTTGTTTAGGACCTGTTACCCCTTTCTTTTGGCCTATTTCTCACTTTTCAAATGGGGACATGTACCCTGTTTGTTCCATTGTATCTTGGAAGCAGACAACTTGTTTTGATTTCAAAGATAGGACCCTGACCTTTAGACTATTTAGTTGAAACAAATTAAGACTTTGGGGATGGAATGGATGTATATTTGTATGTGAAAAGGACATAAGTTTTGGGGGGGCAGGGACAGAGTGCTGTGGATTGAGTATCTCCCCAAAGCTTGACCCCCACTGTGACAGTGTTGAGAGGGTGGGAAATCCTATTATCGTAGTTGAGAAGTGGGGCCCTGAAGAGGTGATTGAATTGTAAGACCATGCTGTAGTGAAGGGATTAAAATGTTGGTCATGGGTGTGGTTCTGGTGTCTTTAAAAAAAGAGTACACGAAAAGTTAGTCTCTCTCTGCTGTGCCATTTTCTGCTATGTGAGACCCTTGGGTCACTGTTGCCACTACCAAGACCCTCGCCAGATGTGTCATCTGGACTTTGGACTTCCCAGCCTCTGATACTGTAAGCAATAAATTTCATTTTCTTTATACAATACCCAGTTCTGTATATTTTGTTATAAGTTTTGTGTATTTTGTTATAATATACAAATCATCTGTTGTAGCATTTTCAAGTGATTTATCCATGCAGATTCCGAATACTAGAAAACTTACCCAAGGTTACTTATATAAATAGAGAGAAGAGCATATTAAAACCAAACTATTATCTTCAGTGTCTGCTAATTTTACCTGTTGGGCAAAACAGTAAAATAGGCAAAGTTTGCATTAGCAGATAAATTACGTCAGCTATGCTGGGTCTCCGTCTCTTTGTTTCCCTGTCTCTGTCTCTCTCTAACCTATCTAGATTTTTCTGCTATATTAGTTTTCTATTGCTGCTATAACAGATTACCACAGACTTAGTGGCTTAAACAATATAATTTATGAAATTAAAGTTCTGGAGGTCAGTCCAGAATTCCAAAATGGATCTCACGGGGTTAAAATCAATATGTCAGCATAGCTGAAATTCTTCATGGAAGCTCTGGGGAAGAATCTGTTTCTTTGCCTTTTCTAGTTTTTAGAGATCAGCCACATTCCTTGGCTTATGGCCCCTTCCTCCATCTTCAAAGCCAGCAGTGGCCATCCAAGTCTTTTTCATGTCACATCACTCAGACCTCCTCTTCTGCCTTCCTCTTCCACTTTTAAGAACCATTATGGTTACGTTGCACCTACCTGGATAGTCCAGGATAATCTCTCTATTTTAAAGTCACTGATAAGCAACCTTAATTCTATATGCAGCCTTAATTCCCTTTTCCAATATAGCTTACCATATTCACAGGTTCTGGGGATTAAGATGTAGCCATCTTTTGTGCGTGTGTGGGGGCGGTGGCATTATTTTGCTACCACACATGTTCCAGTCTTTTATTCTATTCATCAGCTTCCCAGAATCCCTAACACTCATCTAGAACTGTTACTTCACAGAAATCTTGGAGTATAATGCATAGGTGGGAACACCAGACTAGGAGGCCAAAAGATTGGGTTGGCCATCAGCCTCTCCACTTATGAGTTGTGTGACTTTGGACAAATCATTTAACATCTTGGAGCCTCAGCTTCCTCATCTATGAAATTTTCCTCCCTCCTCTGTTAAAGCACATTTTTTTAAAAAAATTTATTTTGTCAATATACAATGTGGTTGATTACTGTGGCCCATTACAGAAACCTCCCTCTCCCCTCCCTCTCCCTACTCCCACCCAACAATGTCCTTTCTGTTTGCTTGTCATATCAACTTCAAAGAATTGTAGTTGTTATGTCTTCTTCTCCCCGCTCCCCCCCCCGGTTTTTTTCTTTTGCGTGTGTGTGAATTTATTTATTTATTTTTAGCTCCCACCAATAAGTGAGAACATGTGGTATTTCTCTTTC
>NW_007728204.1:109537-110799 GCF_000696425.1 Galeopterus variegatus | reverse complement strand
TATGAGAGTTCCTTTTTCTCCGCCAGCATTTATCGTTCAGAGTCTTTTGGATTTTGGCCATCCTAACTGGGGTGAGATGGTATCTCAGTGTGGTTTTAATTTGGATTTCTCAAATGCTGAGTGATGTTGAGCATCTTTTCATATGTCTGTTGGCCATTGCCTACTTAGCTCTTTTGCCCATTTTTTAATTGGGTTGCTTGTTTTTTTCTTGTAAAGTTGTTTGAGTTCCTTGTATATTCTGGATATTAATCCTTTGTCAGATGTATATTTTGCAAATATTTTCTCCCACTCTGTTGGTTGTCTTTTAACTCTGTTAATTGTTTCTTTTGCTGTGCAGAAGCTTTTTAGTTTGATATAATCCCATTTGTTTATTTTTCCTGTGGTTACCCGTGCTTTTGGGGTCGTATTCATGAAGTCTTTGTCCAGTCCTATTTCCTGAAGTATTTCTCCTATGTTTTCTTTAAGAAGTTTATTGTTTCAGGATGTATATTTAATCCTTTAATCCATTTTGAGTTGACTTTAGTCAAAGCACATTTGTTTTATACCCTTTCTAGCAGACTTCAACAAAGAACTCAAGTTCTGAAAAACTAATCTGAAAAACTAATTCAAGCAAAGGTATTAATAAGTGGTAATAGTTTTATGCATTATCACTTCCTTCCCTGCCACCTCCACACACATATACCCTTTCAATTAGCATTTATACTTTAGTAACACTAGTTCACCTGCAAGAAATCATTTTATTAGATATACAATACAAATAAATGGAGTAGGCTGTTGCCAGCTTCGTAAAGCTGGCTTTGTCCCTGAATATTTAAGAAGATAGTATCTGTAGGATGAGGAGAGGGCCTGGTTTACCTAGCATAGTCTGAGTTTATGCCTTTTGCCTTGTCTTACTTTCAAGTATTTTGGTTTGGGTGATGCATTATATGGCCACTGTATTTATTTTGCACTTGTTTGTCAATGCCTTGAGTGTATTTATAAAATTTCCTTTCTACTTTGGACTTTTGTAAAAGCAGGAGTATTTTAATTTTTGTAGTTTCTCCTTCTGTAAGTAGCCTAGAATCTGTGTATCATGGCTTCTAAGGGACTAGTTCTGACTGTCTGTATTTCATATTTCACATTTTAGCCATCATTATTTCTCCAAGTGAAGTTTGAAGTTTGTAGACCATCTTTTATTGAGTGAATTGTATCTCCTCCCTACCCCCCCCCCCCCTTCATTTGTCTAATCCCCAACCCCCAATGGGACTTTTTTTGGTGACAGG
>NW_007728204.1:62903-109527 GCF_000696425.1 Galeopterus variegatus | reverse complement strand
GCTTTTCACCATTGCATTTGTGGAAAGCCTTTGCCAGCAGTGTATTTTATCCCCCCCCCCCCCCCCCCCCCCATTCATATGTCTAATCCCTAACCCCCAATGTGACTGTATTTGGTGACAGGTCCTTTAAAGATATAATTAGTGTTAAGTGAAGTCATAAGGGTGGGGCCCCGATCTAATAGGAGTTTTGTCATAAGAGGAAGAGTTACCAGGGATGTATGGGAACAAGGAAAAGGCAATGTTAGGACAGAGCAAGAAGATGGCCATCTATAAGCCACAAAGTGAGGCCCTCAAGAGAAACCAAAACTGTCAATGCCTTGATCTTGTACTTCTGGCCTTCAGAATTGTGAGAAATAAATTTCTGTTATTTCAGCCACCTTGTCTGTAGTTAGTAATGGGAGCCCTAACAGACTATTACACTATTTTTATAAAAAGCATTAGAGATCTTGTTAAAAGTGCAGTTGCCTATATGTTGTTTCAATCAGAATCTCTCTGGTGAAGCTCAAGAAAGCTGCTAAGTATTCCTCAGGTGTTTCTTATGCCCACTAAATTTGAAAACCACTGAAACAGGAACTTGGCACTAAAGGGTTGTTTGTTTTATTTCACATGTCTACGTCATGTCAAACTTTGTTCTGTCTTCAGGGACTTTCTACCTAGGTAGAAAGATCAAATATCCAAGTTACCTTTGGGATATCTGAAGTTGTCAATGAAAATTCTAGAAAGATGTCAAAAAGTATAGGAATATATCATTTTAGGGGAAAGTTAGTATAAAGCGTAATCTAGAAGTGACCTTTTAAAAAGGTCACCGGGAAAGCCATTAAAGCTGGGCTTGACAATTGCCCACCTCTCCCCTTCTGTATCCTCTGGAGCTAGTGAGCAATAGCTGGAAATATAATTTTTCCCCCTTTCTTGGGACACTTAAGGAGCTTTGGCTTTCAGGTCTTTGTCACTAGGGAAGCACCCTTGATTGCACATTTGACTTCGTACCTCTAATACAGATATACTTAGTCCCCAGAGGTTGAATCCCATTTCATGGGAGCTAGATTAGGGACAGCTAGATGAGAGACATGAATTCATTCAATTGATTAGCATCCTATCCTATTAAGCTTGAGATGTTCATGTCTCAGAAGTTAGGTGCAGCCTAGATGTCAGATCTAGTTATTATTAGCATGAATCTTTGCTAATTTCATGATCTGTGCAAGTCCAAAGCCTTCCCCTAGATCTCTAAAAATTAAACTTTCCTCCAAATAATTTGCTTGCACAAAATATTTCTAAGCAATAAAGATTTTGTAATGTTGTAGAGGAATATAGAGAATAATTTACATGGAAGCAATGCAAATGACTTTAACCGACGCTATTGGTGTTGCTATTAACTATCCGTTAGTTACCATAACAATATGGAGTTTCACTAGCCTGCCATGTAAACCCAGTTTCTTTCTATCTGGCCAATTCCTTTCATATTCTCTTATATTTTACGATCAAAACAACAAAAATTTTCCCCATCTCAAACAGAGCAACTACTCCTTCCCCAAGACTTAGCGCTAGCTGGTTACCCAGGTTTTTCTTTGGTGGGGGGTAGGGGGTGTGTGGCTTAGAAGGGTCACTTTCCATCCTACTTTAAGCACTTACCAAGGCAGTCTTCCAATCCAAGACATTTTTATTCCAGAGAGAAATTTTAGTAACTAAATTTGTCTGCACCTCATTTTATAAAAATATAATTATTGCTGTTACTGCCATGGAGCAGATATGGATATGGCATGACTAAGTAAATAAATACTATTCCAAATGATGAGAATGAAACTAAGTTTTACTGAACTTGTCCTATATGTCCAGAACAAAGCAGGTGCTTTATATATGTTTCATATTTACTCCTCACAGTAACCATGTGAGATGGGTCATTATTAATCCCATATTACAGATGAGAAAAATGAGGATCAGAGAATTTAATTGACTTCAGCTAGTAAAAAAAAAACCCCATTATTTAAATTTAGATCTGACTCCTAACTTTATGTGATTTTTACCATACCACCATATGCCTCTGAATCTGGAGTCCTAGATCCAAAGTTTTACTACTAGTGGTTTGTGTGCTTTTGGCGAAGTTCCTTCTCTGAGTAAAACAGAAAGGCTGGATTAAATGGGTTCTAAAGGCCATCTGAGCCCAGACAATATGATGTTTTATAACCTCTCTTTGCACCACTTGTCAAGTAAAACTGGAAGCTGTAGTATGCCTTGCTTAATTAAGGCAGGATCTCATTACGGTCTACATCCTGAATTTTAACTGTTCTGTACCTGAAGTTGTAACTTGTTATGTGCTATTTAATTACTTATTTATTGAATATTGACTGGGTTTATATATGTAGAGTTCAGAATTTTTGAAAAATAGGATTAATTTACTTCAAATTCCACTTTATTTATCAATTTTTAAAATACTTTTCAACTTTACCCTGAAACGGGAAAGCTTTGGATGATCCTTGCAATGTTAATGAGTTATATGGCCACCTTGCCCTTGGTTATAAGAAGCAGCATGAGGGATGTTCAGATCAGCAAGTCTCATATCTTTAACCATTGCAAATTGTGAAGGCTGTTTCTCACACTGAGCATCATGGACTGAAATGCTGCCATCTCTTTCAGTGGTTGTGCTGGTGAAGAAGGGAGATTCAAAAGCAAAGAGACTCATTGCCATGGTAAATACTCAGACCAGTCTGCATCACCACGGAGGTCAACATAGAGGTGATCGTGTGGCTTTAGGAAGCCCATATGTAGTGGAAAAAAATATGTATAGGGTGCTATTGGATCATGGGTTTAGTGGCTAGTATTGGCTAAGTTGTTACTCATGTGAAGAAGAGGAGGTAAGAGGGTGGCATACAGGATCCTGTTTGGATTAGGTTGGAAAAAATAGAGTAAGAAAAAGAGTATCTCAGGAGAGATGCTAGAGTTTGTGCTTATTGTATAGAATTCAGTTCCTTGTGTTATGTTATCCCTGTCTGGCTAATCCTCTTCTTTGCCCCACAAAAAGTTAACAATAATAGATACCACTTATGTTTACAGCTCTTATATGTATTTTCTTGTTTACCATCACAGCAACGCTAAATAGTTACGATTGTCCAAGTTGAATAGATGTGAAACCTGAGGCTCAGTGAGGTTAAATAATTTTTCCAAGGTCATATAGTTAGAAAGTATCTGAATCAGAATTTGAACTCGGGTATCCCACTTCTCCTCCTCCTTATTCCCTTCTCCTTTACCTTCTCTGATTTCACCCTCTCCCCTCTCTGCCTTGATATCTAGCGATTGTTTCGTGTAATCATGTGTGATATAGCCTCCAAGAGCAATCTTCCAAGAGAGTTAATACTAGTGGGCTAAATAAAAAAAAATACAATAGACCACTTAATCAATCAGGTAATTATGTGTTCATTGACTGCTACTATGTGCAGGCACTGCAGACATAGTGTTACAAAGACAACAAACTAACACTTGCCCTCATGAAACACAATCTAATTGCTGGTGCTGTCCACAATGATAGGCCGTAGCTATGTGTGACAATTTAAATTTAAATTATTTAAAATTAATACAATTAAAATTTCAGTTTCTTAGTCACACTAGCCACATTTCAAGTATTCAATAGCCACATGCAACTATTGGCAATTGTACTGGACAGCATCAATATAGAACGGTTACATTATCACAGAAAACTATGGGACCATATTTTCACAATTAATAACATTTGAGTGAAAAAGAGGACATATAAGATGTTTAAAATTATTTAATGAGAGATTTAGTCTGGGAGGCTTTCCTGAGGAAAGTGACATTTGAGTTGAGCTTCAATCAGAAAAATCAGGGGCATTTTAATACTCTGGCAATGAACTAGCAGAAAAATAAATCAAGAAAGCAAGTACATTTATAGTAGCTACAAAAAATAAAAATAAAATATGTAGGAATAAATTTAACCAAGGAGGCAAAAGGTCTCTGAAATGAGAACTACAAATCACTGTTAAAAAAAATTAAAGAGGATACAAAAAGATGGAAAGACATTCCATGTTCATGAATTAGAAGAATTAGCTTTGTGAAAATGTCCATACTACCCAAGGTGATCTACAAAGTCAGTGCGGTGCCCATCAAAATAGCAATGACGTTCGTCACAGAAATAGAAAAAAACAACCCTAACATTCATATGGAACAACAAAAGACCTCAAATAGCCAAAGCATTCCTGAGCATAAATAAATACATACATTCATTACATACGTTACATACCTACATACATATATAAGGCCAGAGGCATTACTCTATCTGACTTTAAATTATACTGCAAAGCTATAGCAATCAAAACAATGTGGTACTAGCATAAAATCAGACACAGGGACCAATGGAACTGGATAGAGAACTCAGAAATCAACCCATGTACTTACAGCCAACTGATGTTCAACAAAGGCAACAAAAGCATACATTGGGGGAAGGACAGTCTCTTTAATAAATGATGTGGCAGAACTGGATATTGATGTGCAGAAAATTAAACTAGACCTGTACCTCTCACTATACACCAAAATCAACTCAAAATGGATTAAAGTCTTAAACATAAGACTTGAAACTATAAAAATCCTAGAAGAAAACATAGGGGAAACACTTTAGGATATAGGGCTGGGCAAAGACTTTCTGCATAAGATTCCCAAACACAGGCAACAAAAGAAAAAAATAAACAAATGGGAATATGTCAAACTAAAAAGCTTCTGCACAGCAAAAGAAACAATCAACAGAGTTAAAAGACAACCTACAGAATGGGAGAAAATATTTGCAAACTATACATCTGACAAGGGCTTAATATCCAGAATATATAAGGAGCCAAACAGTAAAAAAAAGCAAATGATCCAATTTAAAAAATGAACAAAGGAGCTGAATAGGCATTTTTCAAAGGAAGACATACAGATGGCCAGCAGGTACATGAAAAAATGCTCAACATCATTAGTCATCAGGGAAGTGCACATCAAAACTTCACTGAGATATCATCTCACCCCAGTTAGACTGGCTATTATCAAAAAGATAGAGAATAACAAATGCTGGTGAGGATGCAGAAAAAGGGGAACCCTCCTTTACAGTGGGATTCTAAATTAGTACAGACATTGTGGAAAACAGTATGGAGGTTTCTCAAACAACTACAAGTAGAAGCAGAAAAAGGGGAACCCTCCTTTACAGTGGGATTCTAAATTAGTACAGACATTGTGGAAAACAGTATGGAGGTTTCTCAAACAACTACAAGTAGAACTTCCATATGATCCAGCAATCTCACTTCTGGATATAAACCCAAAGGAAGGGAAATCATCATATCAAAGGATTCCTTTACTTCCATGTTCATCGCAGCTCTATTTACAATAGCCAAGACATGGAACCAACCTAAATGTCCATCTATGGATGATTGGATAAGGAAAATATGGTATATATACACAATGTAATACTAAGTCATAAAAAAGAATGAGATTGTGCCGTTCACAGCAACTTGGGTGAGCTTGGAGAAGATTACATTAAGTGAAATAAGCTGGGCTCAGAAAGAGAAATATCACATGTCCTCACTCACAAGTGGGAGCTAATGAATAAACAAAAAGAAAGAAACAACAATCATAACAATAAGTTGAACTTTCAGAAGGAGAGAACAGAACTGTGGTTACTAAACATGGGAAAGAGGAGGTGGAGGGGGTTAAGGAGAAATTAGTTAATGGGCAAAAAGAATGCTTAGTTTTGTAATGACGACTGCTAATTATCCTGGTTTGGTCATCATATATTGTACACAGGTATTGATATTCAACTCTGTACCCCACAAACATGGATAATCAATTTGTTTCAATATAAAAAAGAAAGAAAGAACTAAACAAATATTTTCTGATGATGACACTTCCACAGATACTCCCTGCTGTGAGGTAGTGTGACTCTGGTAGAGTGACAGCAGTGAGGTTCATTTGCTCAGTTGTTTCAAGGTGTAAAGACACTGCTATGGTCTGAAGGTTTGTCCCTTCCAAAGTTCGTGTTTTCCATATTTCCAATATGATATTTGAAAGATGGGGCCTACAAGAGGTGATTGGATCATGAGGTCTCTCTCCTTATAAATTAATTAATTCATTCATGGATTAATTGGTTTATGGTTTAATGTGTCATCAGAGAGTAGACTGGGAGCTTTATAAGGAGAAGAAATGAGCATGTTTAGGGGCTCTTGTCCAGCCCTTGCCATGTGACACCCTGCTCTGGTGAGAGTCCCCATTGAGAAGAAGGCCCTGACCTTTGGACTATGGACTTCCCAGCCTCTAAAACTATACTTTATTTTTTTTTTGTATAAATTACCCAGTTTCAGGTATTCGGTTATAAGCAACAGAAAACTAATACAGGCATCTACCTGCTGCCCTCAATGGAGCCAACATTTCCTAAGCAAAGAGAGAACAGAATAGAAGAAAGTAGAGAGTTGTTTCACATTTGTACCTGTTAAGGTCAGGATGGTAGAACCTGGGGCCATAAATTACTGCAAGTTAGGACTTGCATTCATTTTTGCTGCTTGGTAAAGCAGTTATATATTTTTCTTTGAAATAATATGGGAAGATCCAAGCCTAGGTGTCAATATTAATCTTCATAGGACAATGATATGATTTATAGTGTCAGGGAATCCTGAAGAAAGACAGAAAAAAAGGGACCGAGCAGGGGAGAAACTGTCTATGCTTGTGTGCATGTGCTGTATCTAGAGCTACATGTTTCATGAGCCTCTCTAGCCCTCACTGGAGAAGAGAAGAATATTTAGATATTTATATGACTACAGGCAGGAAACTAAGTTCAAGTTTACAACCTCACCAAGATGCAACCTGCGTGGCAATTTGATGTATGTCCAAATTAACTGACACAAAGAATGGATCTCCCTTTCCCTCTCATCTCCTTCTCTTCCTCTATCACCTATCATTATCATCTATCATATGTCTATATCTTTTCTCCAGAAGTCCCAGGCAGAATCTCCAGTGCTATACACATCTCAAATCTCTCCTTTCTGTATGCTACACTCAGGCCTTGATTCTTTCTCTGATCAAAGCACCATGGAGAAAGATGTGAAAAGGCCAGGCTGTTCTCTCCAGTGCCAATGTCATAATCTAGGAATATTTTATATTTCCTTTGCAGAGAGAGAAAATAATGTCTCCAAAAGATGAATTTGACTTGACTGATGTATTATATGATATCACTACAACTGGTCATGTCATTAAAATCCACCAATAAAAACTATGGATTAGTATCATAGAAATGGGGGAAAAATCAGATTGATTGCATGAATATTTTAACCTGCGGACAGCTATATTAGTATCATGGTGATGTCATGGTATTGCAAATGGAAATGACTCAGTTCTCCAGACTCTTCCCCAGTGTTTGAACCTCCAGAAACAATTGTCAGCATCTGCATGCCCACCAGTTGTTTGTCTTACTTGTATATTGAAGTGCTTTTTATAATGCATCTCGTTGTTACTGTTTTTTTGGGGGACAGGAGATTTGTTTCTGAAGAGGATATTCTCTTTTAAAAGTATTGCTTCTTCCCCTTTGATTTATAATCCTGCTTGCAGCAGTGCCTTGGAGACCTTGATTCACTGGTTGTGGCTGGAATCCAGGTCCTGTCTCTCTCAGTTTTTGTTGCATGTTTTGAGCTTTGTCAGAGCCATTCTGTATTTGATTTATCTTCTGCCAGAATGGTGGCTCCACATTCAATCTGTGTGCCAAGTGCTTCTTTGGCAGCCTTTCCAAACCAGATAATTTAATTTCTCCACTTTCATAAAGCAAAGAGCAAGCCACCTTATTAACTGGAAATGTGCTTATTTGGTCCTGTGTGGGTGCTGACATTATCCCTATGAATCTTAGGAAGAAGCTCATCTTGTTCCTGAGATTTGATTCTTCTTAAAATCTCTCTGCAACTCTCCCACCCTCTATTGCCACACACATCCTTAGACATAGACTCACAAACACACACTTCCAACTCTTCAAGTTCTATGAGTCCTCTGAGGCTCAGTTTAAGTCTCATCCCCATCATTGATTTTTCCCTAATTAAGAAACCTGAGTTATTTTTTCTCTTCTCCTACAGCATCTATTGTCTGTAAGATACAATTCAACATTCACTTATTATACTAACTTGTACTATCCTCTTCAATTGGAGGCTAAATTCTTTGAGGGATCAGTCCATGTCTTACAATTATTCTCCTGGTGATTGTTTTATCTATTTATCTATTTAACAAACACTACTGAGTACTTACTATGTTATATTCTGTGCTAGGCACTGGAGCTACAAAGATGAATAATACACAGATGAATAAGACATAGTCCCTGCCCTCAAAGAGTACCAGTTTAGTAGGGAAAATAAACAAGTAAGTGTATAAGTATAGTATTTTTAAATTTTATCATTTACTTGCACATATTTTTGTGGTACAGTATGTCTTTTCGATATGTGCATATACTGCACAATGATTCACTTAGGATAGATAGCATAGTTTTGTCCCTGTTAGTCCACCACTTCTCCTTCCACACATCTCTCTCCACTCCTAGCCTTTGGTAACCATTATTCTATTCTCTACTTCTATGAGAACCTTTCTTTTTTTAGATTCCACATATGAGTGAGATCATGCACTATCTATGCCTGACTTACTTCATTTAGCATGACGGTTTCCAGTTCTATCCATGCTCCTGCAAATGATAGGATATTTCTTTTTATAGCTGAATAGTATTCTATTGTGCATATGCACCACATTTTTTTAATCCATTAATCCATTAATGGACATTTAGGTTGATTCCATCTCTTGGCTACTGTGAATAGTGTTGGTATGAACATGTGAGTGCAGGTGTCTTTTTGATATATTGGTTTCATTTGCTTTGGGTATATAACCAGAAGTGGGGTACCTGGGTCATAAAGTAGATCTATTTTCAGTTCTCTGAGGAACCTCCATACTGTTTTCCACAGTGGCTGTGCCAATTTACCTTCCCACTTGGGAACTGTGGGAAGATGGCAGACTAGAGAAGCCTAGGACACGTTTCTCCCCCCAGAAGACCAGAACAGTCCCACTGATACCAACGCTGCACTTGCCAGTGATATTGTCAGGACCCAGGACCATCACCTGCCTTCCCACTGTGAGTTTTGCCCCATACCATGCTGCTGTCACCTGCAGTGCGGCTCCAGCTGCTGCTATTGCTGGAAGCCATCCAAAGTGGTACAGCTCTGACCAGGCTAGATGCACACAGGAGCCCTTCCCATACTGCCGCACCAGTCAGCCCGGCCATGTAAGGGACCACAGACACAGCTGTCTGCAGTGCAGTGGCCTTTGCTAGTGGCTGTCTGCACTGCTGTGCCAGCCAGGCCAACCATGTGCAAGACCCCCACCAATCAACTTCAACAGCCAGCTCAGCTTCTTGTGGGTCCCCCTGCCATAGTTGCATGCAGTGTGGCTGTTGCTGCCATAGCCATCATGCCAGCGAGACCAGCTGGGTGTAGGAATCCCTGCTAATGCTGAAGCAGTATCCACGTCCTATGGGGGTGGGACCCCCTGCCAGCACCTGCAGTACAGCAGCCATCACCAGGCACCTTCCATGCTGCCGCATCAGCCAAACTAGTTGCACCTGGGACTGCCACTCAAGCTGCCTCACTAGCCAGCCCTTCTGTGTGCAGAACCCCTGCTGCACCTGCCTGCAGTGCAGTAGTCATTGCCAGGGGCCAGCCACACTGCCTCACCAGCCAGGCCAGCTGTACGTGGGACCTCTGCTCAAGCTACCTCACCAGCTGGCTGGGCTACATGCAGGACCCCTCCATAGTCACGTGCAGTGTGGCTGCTGCTACCATAGCCATCACACCAGCCAGATAGACTGGGTTCAGAACCCCCACCCAGGCCACCGCATCAGCTAGACCAGCAGCAGGTGTGACTCCCTGTCAATGCTGAAGCAGTAGCCAGCCTAGCTGGGTACAGGACCCTGGCTGCTATTGCCTGTACCACTGCTTCTGCCATAGTTGCCTCCAGCAGTCACACACACCACTACCAGTGCTGCTGCACCACTCAGACTGGCTGAGGGCAGGACCCACAACTGTCACCATGCTCTAACACAAGAAGGGTCACAAACAGAGACATTAGAAAGAGGTAAGCTAGCACAGACCTACACCCTAGTGACATAATTCATGGAGGGGAATTTACCCCGTGTGCAGTGAGCACGACTGCCTTCACCCAGGGAGAGCCACACATACAAAAACCTGGAGAATATAGAAACCCTGGATAGCCAAATTGTGTACAGAAGAAAATTCTCGGCTGTCACTAACCCAGCCCCCAACCAAAGGAAGCAAGAACCCCCAAGAAGCCTTGGCCTATATGAGCAAGGAAAGAGAAACTTTGTCCAGGGTCACTCATTCAAGCTGAGGAGATCCAGTATACTCTAGTGCACCCATCAAGGTCACAGGACACTAGCTGGAGAGCCAAAAAATCTACGCAGGCTCACTCACCCCAGCCAAAGAGTGACACAGAACATAGGAATGTCACTTAAGATCTCTAGAACTAGCCCACATCCTCAATATCCCAACTAACCTCAACAAGAAATCACTAAGTACCCTACTGACTACACCACAGAGGCACTCACACACAATTCCAACACTGAATATGGTGCGAGTACCCACATGGAGACTATACTACTGAGTCTGCCCAGAACCAATATTAAAACACCTTATTCAATAATCAATATAAAACACATCTACAGAAGGAAATCTCTCTTCTCAAAGCCCACTTCAGAGTAGTAGAAGCAACTGCTCAGCTGGATGACTAGAAATCAATGTAGAGAAAGAAGAAATATGAAAAAAACAAAGAAATATGATACCACCGAAGTAATACTATAATTCTCAAGTACCAGACCCCACAGAGAACAAAACCCTTGAAATGACTGAATAGGAATTTCAAGTAATGATCTTAAACTCAGTGAGATACAGAAAGACTCAGACAACATAAGGAAACAAGAAAAACAATCCAGGACTTGAAGGATGAAATTTACAAAGAGATAAATTCCATAAAAAAGAATGTAGCAGAACTCATGGAACTAAAAGACTCATTCAATGATATAAAGACTACAATTGAGAGTATAAGCAGCAAGCTAGACCAAGTAGAGGAAAGAATTTCTGATCTTGAAGACAGTCTTTTTGAAATAACCCAAGCAAACAAAAAAAAGAAAAAAAGAAAGAGGGAAAGAACACACCTAGGGATACAAAGTGGAGTGGGGAAAGGGGGATGGGGAGAGAGTTCAGGGATAATTGAGGGGATAATTGGGTGAGGGACATGGGATATAATCACAATCTGTGCTAATGGACATGCTGCCAGTATGAATCTGGCCATCACATCTTAGGCATGAGTGGTGACAATTTGCTTTGTACCCCATGAATATTCATAACCAATAAAACCAAAACAAAACATTAAAAAAAATTTTAAAATAAGGAGAATCTAAGAGACCTAGCAGAGCACCTTAAGAGCACATATATTTGAGTCATGGGTGTTGTGGAGGGGGAGGAGAGAGGAAAAGGCATTGAGAACATATTCAATGAAATAATAGTGGAAAACTTCCCAGGTGTTGGTAGAGATTTGGGCTTCCAGATCTAAGAGGCCCAAAGGTCCTCAAACAAATTCAACCCAGAAAGATCCTCTCCAAGAAACATCATAGTCCAGTTGCCAAAAGTGAAAGACAAAGAGAGAATCCTAAAAACACCAAGAGAAAAGCATTGAGTCACGTATAAGGGAAGCCCCATTAGACTAACAGCAGACTTCTCAACAGAGACTCTACAGGCCAGAAGAGATTGGGATGATATATTCAAAGTACTAAAAGAAAAAACTGTGAACCAAGAATACTTTAACCAGTAAAGCTGTCATTCAGAAATAAAAGGGAATTAGTGTATTTCCTAAACAAAAGTTGTAGGAGTTCACCATCACATGACCAGCTCTACAAGAAATCCTTAAGGGAGTCCTGAACATAGAACCTAAAAAATGATACTCACCACCATGAATGCACTAGAAAGAACAAACACCACTGGTAGAGCAGATATGCAAACAAGAAAGAGAAAGAAACTACCACACCACCTCAAAAAACCAATGAAAAGTGACGACAAACAATAAAAGGGAAAGAAAAGGACAAAACATATTTAGATTAACCATAGGAAAAGCAGTTAAATGACAGGAGTAAGACAGTACCTCTCAATAACAACTCTAAATATAAATGGATTAAATTCCCTGCTTAAAAGACACAGACTGACTGATTAGATTAAAAAGCTACACCCAATTATTTGCTGTTTTCAAGAGACTCATCTCACAGGTAAAGATGCACACAGACTAATAGTAAAGGGATGGAAAAAATATGCCATGCAAATGGAAACCAAAAATGAGCAGGAGTAGCTGTTCTTATATCAGATTAAATGGAGTTTAAACCAAAAGACATAAAAAGAGACACAAAAAGGCCATTGTATAATAATAAAGGGATCTATTCAGCAAGAACACATAACAATCATAAATATACATGCATCCAATACTGGTGTGCCAAGATATATAAAGCAGACACTATTAGGCCTAAAGAAAGAGACAGACCCCAAAATGATAATAATTGGGGACCTGAACACACCTCTCTCAGTATTTGACAGATCATCTATGCAACAAATCAACAGAGAAACACAGGATTTAAATACACCTTAGACCAATTGGACTTTGCAGATAGCTACAGAACATTTCACCCAGCAACTATAGCATATACATTCTTCTCATCATCACATGGAACACTCTCCAGGACAGAACACATGTTAAGTCAGAAATCAGATCTCAAAAAATTTTAAAAAACTGAAATCATTTCAGTTATCTTTTCAGATTGCAATGAATTAAAACTAGAAATTGATAACAAACAAAACTCTGGAAACTATACAAACACATGGAAATTAAACATCCTCCTCCTGAATGACCCATCGGTCCAAGAAAAATTAAAAAGAAAATCAAAAAATTTCTTGACACTAATAATAATAAAAAAAGACACATCATACAAAAACCTGTGGGATCCAGCAAAAGCAGTACTAAGGGGGAAGATTATTGCAATAAACTCTTACATCAAAAGAACAGAAACTTTTCAAATAAGCAATCTAATGGTATACCTCAAAGAATTAGAAAAACAAAAATAATCTAACCCGCTAAATTAGTAGACAAAAAGAAATAATTAAGATCAGAACAAATCTAAATGAAATAGTGACCCCCAAAATGATATAAAAGATCAATGAAACAAAAAGTTGGTTTTTTGAGAACATAAACAAAATAGACAAGCCGTTAGTAAGCCTAACTGAAAAAAAGAAGGAAGATCCAAATAAAAAAAAAAATCAGAAATGAAAGGGGAGACATTACAACTGATACTACAGAAATACAAAGAATCATTAGAGACTATTACAAACAACTATATGCCAACAAGTTTGAAAGCCTGGAGGAAATGGATAAATTTCTTGACCCATGCCCTCTACCAAGACTGAACCAAGAAGACACAGAAAACATGAGCAGACCAATAACAAGCAATGAGACTGATGCAGTAATCGGCAGTCTCCCAGCAAGAAAAGCTCAGGACCAATGGCTTTACTTCTGAATTCTGCTAAACATTTAAACAGGAATTAATACTAATTTTCTTCAAATTATTCTAAAAAATTGAAACATAAGCCCTTCTCCCGAACTCATTCTATGAGGCCAGCATTACCCTGATACCAAAACCAGGCAAAGATACAACAAAAAGAAAACTACAGGCCAGTATCTTTGATGAGTGTAGACACAAAAATTCTCAACAAAATATTAGCAACCTGAATACTGCAACACATCAAAAAAATTATACACTATGCTCAAGTCAAATTCATCCCAGAGTTGCAAAGATGGTTCAACATATGCAAGTCAATAAATGTGATACATCAGCAAAATCAAGGTCAAAAACCATATAATTATTTCAATAGATGCAGAAAAAGCATTTGACAAAATTCAACATTGCTTCATGATACTCTTAGCAAGCTATATATAGAAGGAAAGTATCTCAACACAATAAAAGCCATATATGATAAACTCACTGCCAATATCATCCTGAATGGGAACAAGACAAGGATGCCCACTCTCACCACTTCTATTTAACATAGTTCTGGAAGTACTAGCTAGAGCAATTGGGCAAGAGAGAGAAATAAAGGACATCCAGATTGGAAAAGGCAAAGTCAAACTTTCCCTATTTGCAGATGACTTGATCCTGTATATAGAAAAGTCTAAAGACTCTACTAAAAGACTCTTAAAACTGAAAAACGATTTCACTAAAATTGCAGGATATAAATTCAACATGTGAAAATCAGTAGCATTTTCATACTCTAATAACAAGCTCGCAGAAAATGAAATCAAGAAAGCAAGCCCATTTAAAATAGTCTCCAAAAAAGTGAAATACCTAAGAATCAATTTAACCAAGGAAATGAAAGACCTCTACAATGAGAACTACAAATTACTGCTGAAAGAAATTAAACAGGACACAAAAAGATGGGGAAACATTCCATGCTCTTGGATTAGAAGAACTAACATTGTGAAAATGTTCATAATACCCAAAGTAATCTACAGGTTCAATGCAATCCCCATCAGAATAGCAATGACATTCTTAACAGGAATAGAAAAAACAATCCTCACATTCATAGGAACAACAGAAGACCCCTAATAACCAAAGCAATCCTGAGCAAAAAAAAAAAAAAAAAGGTAGAGGCACAACACTCCCTGACTTCAAACTATACTATAAAGCTATAGTAACCAAAACAGTATGGGACTGATGTAAAAACAAACATACCAACTGATCTTTGGCAAAGGCATCAAGAACATACACTGGGGAAAAGATAGCCTCTTAAATAAATGCTGTTGTGTAAACTGGACATCCATATGCAGAAGAATGAAACCAAACCCGTACCTCTCTCCATATACCAAAATCAACTGAAAGTGGATTAAAGACTTAAATATAAGACCTGAATCTTTAAAAATCCTAAAAGAAAACATAGTGGAAACACTTCAGGATATAGAACTGGGCAAAGACTTTATGAATATGACCCTAAAAGCACAGGCAACAAAAGAAAAGATAAAGAAATGGGATTATATCAAACTAAAAAGCTTCTGCACAGCACAAGAAACAATTAACAGAGCAAAAAGTCAACCTACAGAATGGGAGAAAATACTTGCAAGCTATGCACCTGACAAGGGATTAATATTCAGAATATACAAAGAACTGAAACAACTGAACAGCAAGCAAACAAGTGACCCAATTAAAAAATGGGCAAAGGATCTGAATGGCATTTCTCATATGAAGATATACAAATGGCCAACAGACACATCAAAAAATGCTCAACATCACTCAGCATCAGGAGAATGCACAAAAAATGCTGGCAAGGATGTGGAGAAAGGGGAACCCTCCTACACTGTTGGTGAGACTGTAAATTATTGCAGCCATTATGGAAAACAGTATGGAGGTTCCTCAAACAACTACAAATAGAACTACCAGAAGACCTATCAATCCCATTTCTGGGTATATATCCAAAGGAATGGAAATCATCTTGTTGAAGTAATACCTGCATTCCCATGTCCATTTACAATAGCCATGAGTTGGAGTCACCTTAAATGTCCATTGACAGATGACTGCATAAGAAAATTATGGTATATATACTCAATGGAATACTACTCTGCCATAAAAATGAATGAAATTCTGCCACTCACAGCAACATGGATGAACTTAGAGAAAATTATGTTAAGTAAAATAAGCCAGACACAGAAAAAGAAATACCACATGTCCTCATAAGTAGGAACTAATATAAAGTAAAGTGAGGTGAAGTGAAGTGAAGTGAGAAAAGAAAAGAAAAAGAAAGAAAATGAATGAAAGAGAAGAAACAATCATAATAATACATTAAATTTTCAAGAAAAAAGAGAAAATAGAATCGTGGTTATTAGAGGTGGGAAAGGGGGAGGAGGAGGGGGTTTGGCAAGGAACTAGTTAAGGTTCACGAGGATTGACTGTATTTTGTAAACATGAGTATACTAATTATCGTGATTTGATCACCACATATGATGCACAGGTATTGATATATGTGTATGACACAAATATATATAATCAATTAAAAAATGCTAGAAAAATAAAATTTCACTTAAATTTAGCAACACTTCTAAGCTGACAAATCTCAAAATGGATTTTTAAAAGTGCTTTACAGTGGCAGATAATAGGACAAGAGGGCAAGATAATGTGAAAATGTTCTTTGGTGTCAATTTAAAACCACAATGAATTTCTAAAAACTGGAAAAATAAAAAAAACCTTAAATTCCCACCAATAATGTAGGAAGTTTCCCTTTTCTCTGCATCTGTTATTTTTCTGACTTGCTGATAGTGGTCATTCTAACTGGGGTGAGATGATACCTCATTGTGGTTTTAATTTGCATTTCCCCAATAATTGGTGATTTTGAGCATTTTTTCCTGTGCTTGTCGAGCATCTGTATGTCTTCTTTTGAAAAATGTCTGTTCAAGTCCTTTGTCCATTTTTTAATTGGATTGGGTTTTGTTTTTGTTTTTGGTATCGATTCCTTAGGTATTCTGAATTTTAGCCACTTGTTTGATGCGTAGTTTGCAAACACTTTCTCTTTTTCTGTAGGTTGTCTCTTCACTTTCTTGATAGTGTCCCATGCTGTGCAGGAGCCTTTCAGTTTGATGTAGTAGTCTCATCTGTGTATTTTTGCTTTAGTTGCCTGTGTCTTTGTAGTCTCACTCAAGAAAAGCACTGACCACTCCCATTTCGTGTAGCATTTCCCCTATGTTTTCTTCTAGCAGTTTCATAGTTTTGGGTCTTAAATTTAGATCTTTAATCCATTTTGAGTTGATTTTCATGTATGGTGAGAGATAGGGATCTAATTTCAACCTTATGCATGTGGATATCTAGTTTTCCCAGCACCATTTATTAAAGAGGTGGGTTCTTTCCCCACTGTATATTCTTTGCACCTTTGTCAAAAATTAGCTGGCTATAAGTGAATGGGTTTATTTCTGGGCTTCCTATTCTGTTCCATTGTTCTATTTGTCTATTTTTGTGCCAGCATCATGCTGTTTGGTTACTATACGTTGTAGTTTATTTTGAAGTCAGGAAGTGTGATGCCTCCGATTTTGTTTGTTTGGTTCGTTTGCTTTAGCTATCGTGTTTTCTACTTCTGTGAAGAATTCCATTGGTATTTTGATAGAGATTACATTGAATGTGTAGATTGCTTCGGGTAAAATGGATATTTTGATTATGTTAATTCTTCCAACCCAAGAACATGGGTTATCCTTCCATTTATTTCTCTTCTCTGTAATACTGTGTTGTACATACTATGACAAAAGTCTAAATAGGACACAGGGAAAGCACAAAGGAAGGAGTGGGGGCCAGTTCTACTTGAAGGAGGCAGGAAAGGCTTCATAAAGGAGGTGATGACTGATTAAGCTTTGTCTTAATAGCTCAGTCCATATTTACTTGTCAGAAAAGAGGGAGAAGTGTGTCCCGAACAGTGAGAGCATCAGAAGAAGTTATAGAGGCTTGAAAAAAGTATTTAAAAGTGTTAGAAAAAAGTGTTAGAGAAACTGAGTGGTTTGGCACTACCGAAAGGCAGGTGGTAGAAGAGGGTAAAGTAACTAGTGAGAGATAGTACTGGAGAGGTGCTGTGGGTAGACTGAATTATGTACCCAAAGTTCATATATTAGAAGCTTAATCCCTACCGTAACTGTTGAGGGTGGGAAATCCTTTTATTGTAATTGAAAGGTGGGGCCTTGAAGACGTAATTAGGTTGTAGAACCATGCCGTAGTGAATAGATTAATAATGGTGGTTGGTGGCGTGGCTCTGAGTGCTTTAAAGGAAGAGCACATGAGAGGTTAGTTTCTCTCTGCTCCACCATTTTCTGCCAATGTGAGACCCCTGCATTGCTGTAAAGCGAGCAATAAAGAAGACCATCATCAGATATGTTCCCTGGATTTCAGACTTCTTAGCTTCCAAAACTGTAAGCAATAAATTTCATTTTCTTGCAAATTAGCCAGTCCTATTAACTTTGTTATAGGCAATAGAAATGTACACAAGAGGTATTAGGGATTGGATTATGGAGAGCCTTGTCATATTAAGGACATTGAACCTTAGGCTGCAGGCAGTTGTTGGCCATTGTAGAATTTTGTACAGAGTTATATTACCTGATTTGTGATTGAAACGTTTACTCTGATAGATAGCATGGAGGCCATTTAGGAGGCTGAAATAATAAGGGAGTGATAGATTGAATACTATGGCAATAGGAATTGAGAGGAAGCACAGATTTTAGAGGTGTATTGAGGCAAATTTGACAGGATTTAGTGATTGATTGGATGGGAAGAACCAGAGACAGGGAAAAGAAGAAATCTAGAATGAGTCTCACGTTTCTAGTTTGGACCAGTATGTGGGTGGTGGGGCCACTCACTGAGACAGAAAACAGAGAAGAAGGTCCACTCCCTCATGTCTTCTCCCCCACCCCAACAATCCCATGCAGGTCCATAGTAGGTGCTCAGTATATGCATGATATTTATATAATTTTACTCTATTAAGAGAGACAATAAGTTCTTGCCTTTTCTTTGTGTCCTGCCTTAGCTTACATAAGATTCTACCTGCAGTGGTAGGGGAGTTAATGGTTTCTTTATTAATGCTACCTTATGAGTTCTCTTTCCTCCTGTGATCTATTCATGCATTTCTGTGTCTTTGGTGCAGTTCCAGAACTGATTACTCAGCTTGCCTTTTTTTTTTAGTGCTACACACCTCTGATCCTTGTCCATATGCATGATTTAGTAATAGTAATCACTCACATTTAAGCAGTGATTTCAAGTTTACAAGCCATGTCCAAATAACTTTATTTCCTTTGATCCTTATTACTATACTATGAAATAGGTAGTAGAGTAGGTTTAATGGTCACTGTTTCATATATCAAGGAAATGAGGCAGTGGTGACGTGGCCTGTCAAAGATCACATAGCTAGTAAATGGCATAACGTATACTCTGATTGTTTCCACATCTATTGTATTTTAATTGTGCAGTCCTGACCCTTTCCTTTCTGGTACCCGTGTGCTTTTAGGCTTCTCATAGCCTGGCTAATTTCTACCCTCTGTCTTGTTCTGACCTCCAGTGCATACATGTGCCTCAAGTCCACTGTGACCTGCTTCCAGTAACTACCCTTGTCTAGACCTGTATCTTGCCCTGTGTATCCAGCTCTATTTTGACTCTCCCAGTCCAGACATCTTGTCCTGTCTCTGTAATCCTTCTACCCACAGTCCTAGCAGTGACACAGTAGGAATTGCAGATGGATTTGTGGCACTAGAACTTTTTGTCCTCAGAACATATGGGAACACCCACTTTCAGTCTGTTAGAAGGAAACCTGACCTGAAGAAATATTGGCCTTTGGATTATGTTACTTGCAAAATATTTAATTTGTGGATATAAGCAGTGAAAGAAAAAAGACATAATGAACAAGACAAGTTTCCCAACTCACAGCCTGCCCCTTCTCCAACACAGATTTTGTTTAATGTTGTCAGTGGGCTTCATTGTATGAGCCTCAGTCTCCCTGTGAGCACATGAATCTTCTGACTCAAATGTTTGGGATAGAGCATTTTGGACCATTTAGCATTCATATGGTAGCAGCAAACAGCTTTCAGGGTCATATAAATTGTTGGTAAGTGCCTTCTACTTAATGCTGAGATAGTTTAATAGGTGACCCAGTGGGATTCAGGGTTGCTTAAGATTCCTTAGCACTTCAGTGTTTTATAGTTGAGCAGCAAGTACTTGTGAAACACCTACTACATAACAGGAATGTTATAAACAAATGCCTTGCTGTTGAGCCTACCATCTAGCTGGGAGGAGATACTTTACATTTCTTCCACCATGGCTATTCAGCACAGAACACAACTATACATCAATGTTATGAAATTTGGGACAGAAAATGAGATATGAGCTGAGCTAGTTGAGGGAGCTTCCTATAAGAGATGACATTTGGATAAGGAAATTGTGGTATACACACACAATGGAATACTACTCAGCCATAAAAAGAATGAAATTTTACCATTTTCAATAACATGGATGAGCCTGGAGAAAATTATCCTAAGTGAAAAAACCTAGGTACAGAAAGAGAAATACTGCATGTTCTCACTCATAACTGGGAGCTGAATCCATAAATAAACAAATGAACAATAAAGAGAGACAGAGAGAAAGAGAAAAAGAAACAACAATCACAGTAATACATTGAACTTTTAGAAAACTAGAAATGGAAAAGGGGAGGGGAGGGGGGCTAATGAGGAATTGGTTAATGGACCAAAGAATGATTGTGTATTGTAATGATGAATAAGCTAACTGTACTGATCTAACCAACATGCATTCTACATAATTATTGAAAACCAACGTTGTACCCCACATGTATATATAATAAAAAATAAAAAAATACAATTAAAAAAAAGAGATAACATTTGAACTGAGCCTTAAAGAATGGGTAAGATTTGGAATGCAGAGTGTGTGTGAGTCAGTGTTGGTGCTTATATTATGGGATGGCAGAATGGCACTATAGAAATCCCATACTTAATTATTTTTCAATGAGTATTTCTCTCCATCCCAGATGACAAGTTCAGGAAGGGGCCTGTCAAAGCAGGCTTTCTTAATGATGCCAGATCTTACACTGTAAGTTCCCTAGTTCTATAGTTTGCTTCTTTTGCAACATGATTTTAGACTGTGGTGTGAACTTAGCCCAGGAGACTCCTTTCTCAAGTTGGTTTTCAACTCTAGGTGAAAACTGAGTTTGTACTTTTGAGATAATTGTTCTAAGAAGGTAATGCTGCTAAAACACAAGCTAAAATAGAAAAGTTAACTTTGTGTAGCTCTGAGATGCAATTTTCTCTTTCCTTTCTTGGCAAAGATGATGCTTTGACTTAGGAGCCTTCTTAGAATGACAGATCTGTGTGGGCTGAAGCCCCAGTTTGATCATGAGGGGGTGAAATGCAGAAATTTCTTTCTTTCTTCTCTGTGATAGATTTTGATGCAGGCAACTATATACTCTGGGAGTTACTCTTGGAGGCATGATGTGTGCTTTGTTTCTCAGTGGAACATTATGGAGCAAACAGTATCTGAAACATGTTTTTTCAAGTAGGGCAGGAGGAAAGATGTGCTAAGAAGGGGAAATAATAATTTGCTGGATAGAACAAATTTGTTGGAGCTGTGCCTTTCAGAAATGCTGCATCTGAAATTGAACTTAATTACCTGACCCAGTAATCCACTTTTTCAAAAGTTTTCCTAGATGCTAGGGTGGACTGATGTAAGAGATTCCAATTCTCAGTTTTGGTGGTGGTGTAGGGTTGTTAAACAAATATAGGCAGAGATGGTTGGCCCGTGGCCAACCATGAACTTTACAACATATGTCTGTCAATTTTGTACCTTCCTATTAGTTTTTCCTCTCCCCTCTTGGTATTCTCCCCTGGGAAATCTAGAATCCCTCTCTGTTAACTCTATACTTTGACTTCATTGGTAAATTACAGGAAGAGGGGAATATGCCTGGGATGCAAGGGTAGTAGCAAGACTGCCTCATCTAAAGGGCTCTGTCCCAAGAAGAGTAGGAAGCAGTCAAAACATAATGTCCTGAGGGTATAACAAATTCTTGTTCAGTATGGGCTGTTGTCTATGCAAATGGATAGGAACTGGTCAATGGACTCAGTCCGGGCTTCTGCTGGGGCCCACCTGTTCTACTGCTAAATAGGCAAGGTACAGACATATTATGAAAGGCTAGAAAAATAATGGAAATGGAAATTAAGAAAAATAATCTCAAGGACTCGTTTAGGATAAGTTCAGTGAGGAGAAATTAGTATCTACAGGCTACAAAAAAATAATATCTAACATTTATTGAGCCCTTAATATATGTCAAGCATTTTATATAAAGTTCTCATTTAATTCTCATGATAAGCCTATGAGGTAGGCAGTTTTATTACTCTCATTTTATATACAGGTCAAATAAGATTAAGTTGCTTAAGGTAACAGAGCTGATAAATGATTTACCATGATTGACTGATTTGTATTGTGTTCAAAAACACATAAAATTGACCATCTTAACCATTTTGAACTAGGATTTATTTTTAATTTTATTTTTTAAATGAAATTATCGGGCTGGCCAGTTAGCTCAGTTGGTTAGAGTGCAGCCTCATAACAACAATTTCATGGGTTTGGATTCCCATATTGGCCAGCCAGCAAATAAAACAAAACAAAAAAACAAACAAAAATAAATAAATAAAATTATTCAGTGAAGGTGACATCTTTTGGTATACATTTTTTGTGAGTTTTAACACATGTATAGATTCATGAAACTACCACCAGAATGAGTGGTAGTTCCATCTCCCCGGAAAACTCCCTCATGCTAGTCCTTTACAGTTACACTCTCTGCCCATCTCTAACCCCTGGAAACCACTGATCATCAGTTTTCCATCACTATAGATTTGTCTTTCCCAGAAAGTCATATACATGGAATCATGCAGTATGTAATCTTTTGAGTTTGACTTCTTTCACTCAGCAAAATTCTTTGGATATTCATCCAAGTTGTTGCATGTCCATTTCTTTTTATTGACAAGTAGTATTCCATTGTATGGATGTACCACAGTTTATTTATCCATTCTTCTGTTAATGGTCATTTGGGTTGCTTCTCACTTTTGGCAATTATGAACAGAGCCTCCATAAATATACTGTACCTATTTGGGGGTAAAAACCGATTTTCTTTTCTCTAGGGTAAATACCCAGGAGTGGGATTACTGAGTTATATGGTAAGTGTATATTTAACTTTATAAGAATAGGGATAACTTAATTTCTTTCTTTCTAATTGGTATTCTTTTTATTTATATTCTCTGTCTTATTGACCAGCTTGGAATAGTGGATGAAGGCATCCTTGCCATGTTCTTGATCTTAGAGGGAAAGCATTTAGTCTCTCTCCATTAGGTACAATGTTTGCTGAGTTTTATTTTAATTTGTGTATTGATAATTAATTTTGTCCAATAATTTTTCTGCATCCATGGATGTGATAATGTGATTTTTCTTCTTTAAACTGCCTAATATTTTGGATTGCATGAACTGATTTTAGAACACTGAACCAACCTTGTGTTCCTGTTATAAATCTCATTTGTTTATATGGTATTATTATTTTTATATATTGCCTTATTCAGTTTACTAATATTTTTGGAGGATTTTTGAATTCATATCCACAAGAAATATTACTCTGTAATTTTCCGTTTTTGTACTGTTGTCTGGCTTTGAAATTATGGTAATGTTGTCCTTATAAAATAACTTGGGAAGTTTCTTCTCTATCTTCTGGAAGAGGTTGTATAGAATTGGTGTTATTTCTTCCTTAAATGTTTGATAGAATTTGCTAGTAAAACCTTCTGCACATGGAGATATCATTTTTGGAAGGTTTTTTAACTAGGCATTTAATTTCTTTAATTACAGTCAGATTATTTAGATACCTCTTTAATTTTGAGTGAGTTTTGTCTATTTGTGGTTTGAGGAATAGGTTCATTTTATCTGAGCTGTCAAATTAAGGCTCGTAGAATTGTTCATGATATAGCTTTGTTATACTTTTAATGCTTGTGAGAATTGTAGTGATATCCCCCTCTTTTATTCCTGACATTAGTATTTATGTTTTCTATTTTTTTCTCTTAATCTTGCTATAAGTGTACCAATGTTACTGATCTTTACAGTATTATCAAAAAATATTAATACCTAGGTGTGAATCAAATGAAAGATGATCAAATCTTCTGAATAGAAACTATAGATTTTGGAGAAAGAGTAAATAAATTGGGGGGCATGATATGTTCATTGTTTAGAAGACTCAATGTTATAAAGATATCAGTTTTTCCTAAATTGATGTGAAGATTGAATGAAAATGTAATCACTATGCCATCTCTTTTTTTAATGGAAATTAATAAACTGTTTCTAAAATTTGTATGTAAATAGAAACACCTTAAATAGTTAAAAAAATCTTGAAGGAGAACAAAGTTAGAGGATGCGCACTACCAAATATCAAGGCTTATAAAATCTTATGGGCTCTAGTAAAATATAGTGTGGAATTGGTTAAGGATGGGGAAATGGACCTATGAAACAGAACATAGAGTCGAAAAACAAACACATGCATATAGAAAGCTTTGGTATATAACAGAATTGGAGTGGAGATCACTGACGTAAGGAAAGACTATTAAATAAATGAAGTAGAAAACACTGGTTATTCAATATGGTGACCATATTAACTTCTACCTCTTATGTTATACATGAAAAATAACTCTGGAATCATTAAGAAGTTAAACATCAAAAGTATAACTATTGTTCAGATTCCAGATGAATGAGCAAAACCCACCGTTAAAACAAAAATGCCAGCAAGAAAGAGAAAGAAACTAAATTATTCCACCTTGAACTCCCAACTAACATTGAAGGAGAGAAATTGAAGGGGAAATAATGATCAAAAAATATTTAAACCATCAAAACAAGAAGCAATTAAATGACAGGAATTAAGCAACACTAGTCAATAACTGCTCTAAATGTGAATGGACAAAACTCCCCATTCATAAGACACAGACTGAATGACTGGATTAAAAAGCTAGACCCAAGTATATGTTGTCTTCAAAAGACCCAACTCACCTGTAGAGACACACATAGACTAAAAGTGAAGGGATGGAAAAAGATACCATGCAAATGAAAACCAAAAACGAGAAAGAGTAGCTATTCTTGTATCAGACCAAAATAGACTTCAAACCAAAAAACATAAAAAAAGACAAAGAAGGCCACTATATAAAGATAAAGAAATCCATCCAGCTTGAAGACATAACAATCAGAAACATGTATGCACCCAATACTAGATCACTCAGATACATAAAGCAAACAATCTTAGACCTAAAGAAAGAAATAGGACATCATACATTAATAGTGGGTGATCTGAACACCCCTCTCTCAGTAAGGGACAGATCTCCCAGGCAACAAGTCAACCAAGAGACACAGGATTTAATCTGTGCCCTAGACCAACTGGACTTGGCAGATATATACGGAACATTTCACCCAACAGCTGAGGAATACACTTTCTTCTCATCAGCTCATGGTACATTCTCCAGGATAGATCACATATTAGGTCACAAATCTAGTCTCAGCAAATTTAAAAAAATTGAAATCATTCCAACTACCTTTTCAGACCACAATGGACTAGAATTGGAAATAAACAATAAGCAAAACACAGGAACCTATACAAATTTATGGAAATTAAATGATAGACTCCTGAATGATGTATGGGTCCAAGAAGAATTAAGCAGGAAATAAAAAAAATATTCTAGAAACTAATGAAAGTAAAGATACCTCATACCAAAACCTGTGGGATACTGCAAAAGCAGTTCTAAGAGGCAAATGTATTGCAGTAAATGTTTACATCAAAAGAATGGAAAGATGTCCAATAAAAGACCTAACAGTATACCTCAAAGAACTTGAAAAACAACAACAATCGAAACCTAAAGGTAGTAGATGGAAAGAAATAATTAAGATCAGAGCAGAACTAAATGAAATAGAGACCCAAAAAACAATAGAAAAGATCAACAAAACAGAAAGCTGGTTTTTCGAGAAGATAAATAAAATAGACAAACACTAGCCAGCTTAACAAAAAAAAAAAAAAAAAAAAAAAAAAAAAAAGAAGAAGAAGAAGAAGAAGAGAGAAGACCCAAAAATAAAAATCAGAAATGAAAAGGGAGACATTACAACCCATACCACAGATATACAAAGAATCATTAGAGACTATTATAAACAACTGTATGATAATAAATATGAAAACTTGGAAGATATGGATAAGTTTCTGGACACATACAAATTACCCAGATGGAACCAAGAAGAGACAGAAAACCTGAGTAGACCAATAACAAGCAAGGAGACTGAAGTGGTAAGTAGCAATCTTCTAACAAAACTGTCCAGGTCTGGATGGCTTTACAGCTGAATTCTATCAAACTATAAAAGAGGAGTTAATACCAATTCTCCTCAAACTATTCCAAACAATCAGAGCAGATGCTACTCTCCTAAACTCATTCTATGAGGCCAATATAACTCTGATACAAAAACCAGATAAAGACACAGCAAAAAGAGAAAATTATAGGCCAATATCCTTGCTGAACTTAGATGCTAAAATCCTCAACAAAATATTAGCAATCAGAATACAGCAACATATTAAAAAAAATTATACACTATGATCAAGGGGGATTCATCCCAGGAATGCAAGGATGGTTTAACATACAAAAGTCAATAAATGAGATTTATCACATCAACAAGCTTAAGGACAAAGACCATATGATTATCTCAATAGATGCTGAAAAGTATTTGACAAGATTCAACATCCGTTTCTTGATAAAGATGCTCATCAAATTATCTCAACACAATAAAAGCTGTTTATGACAAGCCCACCACCAATATCATTCTGAGTGGGGAAAAATTGAAGGCCTTTCCCTTAAGGACAGGAACAAGGTAAGAATGCCCACCCTCACCACTTGTATTTAACATAGTACTAGAGGTACCAGCCAGAGCAATCAGGCAAGTGAAAGAAATAAACGGAATCCAGATTTGAAAAGATGAAGTCAAATTTTCTCTTTTTGCAGATGACATGATACTATATATAGAAAAAACTAAAGACTCTATCAAAAAATTCCTAGAGCTGGTTAATAACTTCAGTAATGTTTCAGGATACAAAATAAATGCCAAACAACAGTAGTATTTATACACTCAAATACTGAATTAACAGAGAAATAAAGAAAGTAAGCCCATTAACAATTGTCACGAAAAAATAAGATACCTAGGGATCAATTTAACTGAGGAGGTGAAAAACCTCTACAATGAGAACTACAAACCACATCTGAAAGAAATTAAAGAAGACACAAAATGATGGAAAGATATCTTGGATTGGAAAAATTAACATTGTGAAAATGTCTATACTACCCAAAGTGATCTGCAGATTCAATGCAATCCCCATCAAAATACCAATGACAGTCTTCACAGAAGTGCAAAAAACAATCTTACCTTTCATATGGAAGAACAAAAAACCCCGAGTAGCCAAAGCAATCTTGAACAAAAAATAAAATAAAATAAAATAAAAATAAAGCCTGAGCCATAACACTGCCTGACTTCAAATTATACTACAAAGCTATCATAACCAAAACAGCATGGTACTGGTATAAAAATAGACATTCAGACCAATGGAATAGAATTGAGAACCCAAAAATCACTCCTCAGGCTTATAGCCATCTGATATTGGAGAAATTCAACAAAAATCTACATTGGGGAAAAGATTCCCTCTTTAACAAGTGGTGCTGGGAAAAGTGGATATCCATATGCAGAAGGATGAAACTAGGTATGCATCTCTCACCATACACTAAAATCAATTCAAAATGGATTATAGACAAGTATAAGACACAAAACTGTAAAATTACTAAGGGAAAATATAGGTAAAACACTCCAGCAACTAGGTCTGGGCACAGACTTTATGAACATGAGCCCAAAAGCACAAGCAGCAAAAGAAAAAATAAACAAATGGGACTATATCAAACTAAAAAGCTTCTGCATAGCAAAGGAAATAATCAACAGTGCAAAACAACAACCTATAGACTAGGAGAAAATTTTTGCTAACTATGCATCTTATATGGCATTTATATTGATGATATACAAGGAACTCAAACAATTATATAGTAAAAGAACAAATAACCCAATTAAAAAATGGGCAAAGGAGCTGAATAGATATTTTTCAAAGGAAGACATACCAATGGCCAACAGATATATGAAAAGGTGCTCAACATCACTAGTCATCAGGGAAATGAAAATTAAAACTACATTACGATACCACCTCACACCAGTTAGACTAGGTATAATCAAAAAGATGGTGAATAAGAAATGCTGGTGAGGGTGTGGGGAGAAGGAAACCCTCCTATACTGTTGGTGGGACTGTAAATTAGTATAACCACTATGGAAAACAGTATGGAAGTTTCTCAAACAACTACAGATAGATCTTCCATATGATCCAGCAATCCCACTTCAGGGTATATATACCAAGAGAAATGGAAATCATCCTGTTGAAGGGATACCTGTACTCCCATGTTCATTGCAGCTCTGTCTTGATAGCTAAGACATAGAACCAATGTAAACGTCCATCAATGGATGATTGGATAAGGAAACTGTGGTATATATACAGGATGGATTACTACTCTGCTATAAAAAGTAATGAAATACTCACTTTTGCAATAATATGGATGGTCCTGGAGAAACTTATGTTGAGTGAAATAAGCAAAGCACAGAGGGATAAATACCACTTTTACTCACTCATATGTGGGAACTAAGAGAGAAAGAAGGAAGGAAAGAAAGATCACAGTAGTGCATTGGACTTGGAGAGAGAGAGAACTGTCTTTGGGCTACAAAGTGGAGTGGCAGGGAAGGGAAGAGGGGTGGTTGGTTGGGGATAATTGGGTGGGGTACACAGGGTACGAATGCAATTTGTAGTAATGGGTATACAGCCAATATGAATCTGGCCCCCACATCATGGGCATGAGGGGTTACGATCAGCTTTGTATCTCATGAATATTCATAACCAATAAAAAAACAAAAAAATCATTACAAAAAAAATATGACTAAATTTTTTAGTAAAAAAATCAGTTAACATCTTTTTGATGTTAGGGTAGCAAGCTATTTTTTAAACAAGATACATAAAGTACTCCCGTGATCAGAAATTAACTACTGTTTGATAAAATAAATTGCATTCAGTAACATATTTTTGTTAATGAAAATACCGCTGACTAAAAGTGCAAAGACAAGGTAGTCTGAGAAGAGCAATCTCTGAGAAGATATTTGCAACACATAAAACCAACACGGTATCAAGAATATATAAAGAACTCATATAAATCAATAAAAAAGGTAAACAAACTAACAGAAAGATAGAAAATGTATGAATTTTGTGGATGAGGAAATAAATAAGACTAAGAGAATATAAAGAGATACTTGATCTTACTTATGATTAAGAAAATTTAAATCAAGTCATGAGATAATATATGAGATAATATTTGAAAACGATTAAGAAGTTTGACAATGTCAAAATATTAAAGATGAGGATAAACAGTATTATCTGTAGAATTATAAATTGGTTACTTTAGGAAACAACGTGACATTATTTTGTAAAGTTGGATAAAATGTGAATTCACTGTGACCTAGCCATTCCACTCTTAGGTATATCCCCAAGAGAATTTTGGCAACTGTAAACCAGGAGACATTCACAAATATTCATAACAGCATTTATTATAATAGCAAAAATTAGAAGTAACTCAAATTCTTATCAACGGGAGGGTGAGTAAATAAATCATGGTATATTGACTTGAATAGAATATTACTAAGCAAAAATTAAATATCATATTGATTAAATATAGGTATACACACATATGATAAAATTTTTAAAAAGCAAGGAAATAGTAAATATAAATGTAATATTCAGGAATTCAGGATGGTGGTTATCTTTGAGGATGAGACAGAAGGATGGGATGTGGAAGAACAGATAGGTGTAGGTTATTGGTAATGTTCTAGTTCTTAGATTGGGTTAGTGGGATCATGGGGTTTATTATATTATTAAAATAATTAATAAGTAAATAAGCAAGCTAATAAAATAAAAAAGTACCATGAATGGATCTATCATAAAAGTGTGTTGTGATTGAGGACCATTTTTTGTGCATTTGAGATACCTCAAACAAATGAACCTCAAACTATTGAGATTGAGCAATAAGTGCATTTCTACAGAAGATCTCCCCTATGTTGTTGGGTGAAATAATGTGGTGTTAACTATTCTCCACATATTTTACTTTAGCTTTGAAAAAATCTATAGACAACCATTAAAAATAAATAGTAACTATTAACAGAATAGTAGGTACAGTGAAGTGAAATTAAATTGTACAGTATCTGATTGGCTAGTGGCTATGAGAACTGCACTGGGCCATTTTTTGTAATGGAATGACTGGTTATGTAAATGAAGTGGTTGTATTAAGTACTAAAGTGCCCCATAGCTGCTCTTGCTCAGGGAAGGAGAAACCATGGAGTCTAACACGTTCAATATATATATACACCCAAACAAACAAAAACATTCTCTTGTTCCGAAAACTGATTTTTTGTCATATAGATAGGCACCAAAAAGTTAACCCAAACATATGATTTGGGACGGAATCACAGAATAGGTGTATTCCTGGTTTTTTCTTGAGAAAATAACATCAATCTTTTTGTAAAAACTTAATGGTAAAGCAAAATATTCATGGAGGATTGTCTGAAAGATATGCAGTTGCTCAAGATCATTCCTTCTAAAAACATCGGAGGTCCAACAGCACTAGCATTTATTGGGATCTGGAAGGAAATGAAGAATCTCAGTCCCCATTCCAGACCTACTCTATCAGAATCTGTATTTTAACAGGATTCCCTAGGTGTTTTATATGCACGTGAAAGTTTGAGAAACCAGGGCTGGGTTTCAGGAAGTCTGTGCATTCACTGAAACTTTGTGCAAAATTTTGGGTTTGTGTGGATGAAGATTTTTCTGGATCACACAATATATTTTGCTCTGGGATCAAGCTAGACCATTGGAAAGCTGTGTACTTGGTTCCCAAACTTTGACTAATTATAATTGTTTTGCAGAGCATGCTTCAGTTTTGTGCTTCATTTACTTGCATTGAGGAGCACTATGAAAAGCAGCTGCTGAAATTCATTGTATTTATTACTTGACACTACTGAGAATATTATGCACAACAGAGGTGATTTCAAGACCTGATTACATCACAGAATCATCTGAAGTGTTTGTAAATTACAGATCTGAGGTACTTCTTGGGAATGTGTATTGTTAATAAGCACTCCTGGTTATTTTGATAAAACAGGTCCACAGAATAGTAAGCTGGGGCAATTTTACTACTCTAGCTAGTGTCTCTTTATTAACATCTACAGTTTTTTTTTTTTTTTTTTTTCCAGGTTTAGCCCTGGGAAAAGTTTTTTTTTTTTTTGTAAATTACAGATCTGAGGTACTTCTTGGGAATGTGTATTGTTAATAAGCACTCCTGGTTATTTTGATAAAACAGGTCCACAGAATAGTAAGCTGGGGCAATTTTACTACTCTAGCTAGTGTCTCTTTATTAACATCTACAGTTTTTTTTTTTTTTTTTTCATCCAGGTTTAGCACTGGGAAAAGCTTTATTTCTTCTGGGTAACTGATAAACAGTTATCATGTGGATAGTACGAGTAAGTGAACTTAGCATGTATCTTTAACTTACAAAAGACATACTCATGATCCACTTTTGACAATTGTCCAGAACCTGCCATTATACACTTTTATGTTCTAACATTACCTCTGTCTTCATTTTACTCTTTATTTTTTTCCCCTTAACTTTCATCTTTTCACTGATTTTACCCCATTTTTGAATTTTTTAGTTGCTTCAACTTCTTTTGGAATGAGGTAGGCTATAATTAAAATATAAACAAATATTTAAATAATTTATTTATTGGACTTATGTTAAAAATTTTACTAGGAAGAAGGGCAGTTGACTTTCTGTAAAATTATTTTTTTTAATACTGTGTTTGGTTATAGAAGATATCATAGGTTCTGTAATTCATAATTTATATTAAAGCATTTTATTTGAAATAGTGGCCAAAATATACAAATCAAAACCACAATGAAACACAACTTTACACATACCGGGATAGCTATAATAAAAAAGACAGACAATAACAAGTGTTGGTGAAGATGTGGAGAAATTTGAACTCTCTTACATTGCTATTGGAAGTGTAAACTAGTACAGCTACTTTGGAAAACAATCTGGCAGTTCCTCAAAATGTTAAATATAGAGATACCATATGACCAAGCAATTCCACTCTGAGGTTATATATCCAAGAGAAATGAAAACATATTTCCACAAAAAAACTTGTATGTGAATATTCATAGCAGAATTATTCATAATAGACCCAAAGTGGAAATAACCCAAATGACCATCATTGGTGGATGGATAAACAAAAAATATAACTGTACAATGGAGTAATTTGGTTATAAAAAAGAATCAAGTACTGATACATGCTATAACATGGATGAACTTTAAAAACATTATGCCAAACTGGAGAAGCAGAAGATCTGTGGAGACCACTTGCCCTGCAGGTGGGCCTCACCACCACTACATGACTCCATCCCCACCCGGGCTGAGTGCACGCCAATCAGAGAGGTGTCTAGCCAGAGAAGTGGAAGATTCATGGAGACCATGCACCCTGTGGTGCCAACACATGACCCAGCATGTAGGCCTCTCCCCCACTGCCCGACTCCATCCCCAGCCCAGCCGAGTGCATGCCAACAAGAGACGTGCATCCCCAGAGGTCCCAAGACCTGAGGTGACCATGCACCCAAGATATTAGTGGGCAACTGAGCAGATACTGAGGCAGCCATACCTAATTGGCAGCCCCAGCAGCATACTAGCCAGACAATAGTGTCAAACAAGTGGACCATGAAATCCCTTGCCACAAAGACTAAACATCAAAGGAAAGACACCAGAAATATGAAAAATCAAGAAAGTACACCACCAAAGGGTAATAACTCTCAAGCTCTAGATCTGATAGAACAAGAAGCCCTTGAAATGTCTGACAAGGAATTTCGAGTGATAATTCTTAGGAAACTAAATGAGATACAAGAAAACTCAGCTAGACAACATGATGAAATGAGGAAACGTATACAGGACCTGAAAGAAGAAATGTACAAGGAAATCAATGCCCTGAAAAAGAATGTAGCAGAGCTTGTTGAGCTGGAGAATTCATTAAATGAAATAAAAAACACAACAGAGAGTTTAACCAGCAGGCTTGCAGAAGCAGAAGAGAGAACTTCTGAACTTGAAGATGAGCTGTTTGAAATAACACATGCAGACAAAAAAAAGAAAAAAGAAAAAAAGAATTAAAAACATTGAAGAAAATCTAACCGAGATATTAGACAACCTTAAGCACTAAATATGTGAGTCATGGGTATTCTAAAAGGGGAAGAAAGGAGATTTCATTGAAAATCTATTCAACAAATTAGTGGCAGCAAACTTCCCAGGTATAGGAAAAGACACAGATCTTCACACTCAGGAAGCTCAAATATCCCAAAATGTATTCAATGCAAAAAGGTCTTCTCCAAGACATGCTATAGTCAAATTGGCAAAACTCAAAGACAAAGAGAGAATCTTAAAAGCTGCAAGAGAGAAGTGTCAAATCATCTATAAGTGAGCCCCAATCAGACTAACATTAGACCTTTTGTCACAAGCCCAAAAAGCCAGAAAGGAATGGGATGATATATTCAAAATACTAAAAGACAGAGATTGCCAGCCAAGAGTACTCTACCCCGCAAGGCTCTCCTTCTGAAACGAAGGGCGAATAGTATATTTCTCAGATAAACAAAATCTATGGGATTTCAATACCACAAGATCACCCTTACAAGAAATTCTCAAGGGAGTACTGGGTTTTGGTACCTGAAAAATAACTACCATTACCATAAAAAACTCAAGAAAAATCAAAACCCACTAGTAAAATAAAAATGGCAACAATGAAGGGAAAAAAAGTTTATCTAAAACCCAAGGAACCAACAAATACCAAAAACAAACCGTAAATTAGAAAGAAAGGAACAAAAGACATTTAAGACATCCAAACAAAAATCAATAAAATGCTGGAAGTAAATCAGCACTTTTCAATAATAAATCTTACTGGAAAAAAATTAAATTCCCCAATCAAAAGACACAGACTGGCTGACTGGATTAAAAAGGAGGATCCAACTATATGCTGCCTTCAAAAGACCAACCTCCCCTATGAAGACTCACATAGACTAAGAGTGAAAGGATGGAAAAAGATTTACCATGCAAATAGAAAAGTAAAACGAGCTGGAGTAGCTATTCTTATATCTGACCAAATAGACTTTAAACTAAAAAACCATAAATAGAGACAAGGAGGGACACTACATAATGATAAAAGGACTGATCCATCAAGAAGACATAACAATCATAAATATGTATGCACCCAATGTTGGAGAAGCCCGATTTATAAAACAAACTCTATTAGACCTCAAGAAGGAAATAGACACTAATACCATAATAGCAGGAGACTTGAACTCCCCACTGTCAATATCAGACAGATCATCAAGGCAAAGAATCAGCAGAGAAACACAATTTCTAAACAACTCTCTTGACCAGTTGGACTTGGCAGATATCTACAGAACATTCCATCCAACAACCTCAGAATATTCATTCTTCTCACATATAAAGTCACAAATCAAGTCTCAACGTGTTCAAAAAATCTGGAATTATCCAATATAGTTTTTCAGACCACAATGGATTAAGATTAGAAATCAATAACAAATGAAATTCTGGAAACTATACAAACACATGGAAATTCAACAGCATTCTACTTAATGACATATGGGTCCAAGAAGAAATCAAACAAGAAATCAAAAAAGTTATTGAAACTAATGAAAATAATGATACATCATACCCAAGCCTGTGGGATACTGCAAAAGCAGTACTAAGGGAGAAATTTATTGCATTAAATGCTTACTTCAGAAGAATGGGAAGTTGGCAAGTGAAAAACCTAATACTTCACCTTTAAGAACCAGAAAAAGAAGAACAATTCAAACCCAAAGTTAGCAGATGGAAAGAAATCATTAAGATCAGACCAGAACTTAATGAAATCCAAACACAAATACAGTACAAAAGATCAATGAATCAAAACGTTGGTTTTTAGAAAAGATAAACAAAATTGACAAACCATGAGCATGGCTATCTACAAAAGAAGAGAGAAGACCCAAATAACAAAATTTAGAATTGAAAAAGGTTACATTACAACTGATACCTCTGAAATACAAGGAATCATTAGAGACTACTATAAACAACTATGTTCCAACAAATTTGAAAATCTGGAGGAAATGGATAAATTTCTGGACACAGAAAAGCTACCAAAACTGAACCAAAAAGGTGTAGAAAATTTGAACAGACCAATAATAATAAAAGAGATTGAAGGTGTTATCAAAAGGCCCCCCCAAAAGAAAAGCCCAGGACCAGATGGATTCACAGCAGAATTTACCAAACATTCAAAGAAGAATTGACACCAATTCTCTACAAACTATTCAAAAGATTGAAACAGAGGCCATTCTCCCGAACTCGTTCTATGAAACAAACATCACCCTGATATCAAAACCAGGTAAAGATACAACTAAAAAAGAAAACTACAGGCTGATATCCTTGATGAATATGGATGCAAAAATCCTCAATAAAATACTAGCAAACAGAATACAGCAAAACATATGCAAAATTATACACCGTGATCAAGTGGGATTCATCCAAGGGATGCAAAGTTGGTTCAACATATGCAAATCAATAAATGTGATACACCATATCAATAAAATCAAACACAAGGACCATAAGATCCTCTCTATTGATGCGGAAAAAGCATTTGATAAAGTTCAACACTCATTCATGACAAAGACTCTCTATAAGTTAGGTATAGATGGAAAGTATCTCAACATAATTAAAGCCATTTATGATAAACCCACTGGTAATATCATCTTGAATTGGGAGAAGCTGAAAGCTTTTCCTTTAAGAACAGGAACTAGACAAGGATGCCCCCTCTCACCACACCTATTCAACATAGTGTTGGAAGTACTAGCCAGAGCAATCAGAGAAGAGAAGGAAATAAAGGGCATCCAGATTGGAAAAGATGAAGTCAGACTGTCCCTGTTTGCAGATGACATGATTCTATATATCGAACAGTCTAAAGCCTCTACAAAAAAACTCTTGGAGTTGATAAATGATTTCAGCAAGTAGCAGGGTACAAAATCAAGACACAAAATCAATAGCATTTCTATTCTCCAAAAGTGAACACACAGAAAGAGAAATCAAGAAAGCGTGCCCATTTATGATAGCCACCAAAAAAATAAAATACTTAGGAATTGAGTTAACCAAGGATGTGAAAAATCTCTATAATAAGAACTGCAAAACACTGATCAGAGAAATTTAAAGAGGACACAAGAAGATAGAAAGATATTCCATGCTCTTGGATTGGAAGAATCAACATTGTGATAATGTCCCTACTACCCAAAGTGATGTACAAATTCAATGCAATCCCCATCAAAATTCCAATGACATTTTTCTCAGAAATGCAAAAAAACTATCCAGATATTTATATGGCACAACAAAAGACTACGTTTACCAAAGCAACTCTGAGCAAAAAAAAAAAAAAAAAATATATATATATATATATTTATATATATATAAAGCTGGAGGTATAACACTAACTGACTTTACCAAGCCTATTCACTGGGGTAGTGAACTGCCTCTTCAGCAAATGGTGCTGGGATAACTGGATATCTATAAGCAGGAGAATGAAACTAGACCCATACCTCCCACCATATACTAAAATAAACTCAATATGGATTAAAGAATTAAATGTACACCCAGAAACAATAAAACTTCTTAAAGAAAACATGGGAGAAACACTTCAGTAAGTAGGACTGGACACGGACTTCACTAATATGACCCCCAAAGCACGGGCAACCAAAGGAAAAATGAACAAATGGGATTATATCAAACTAAAAAGCTTCTGCACAGCACAAGAAACAATTAACAGAGTTAAAAGACAACCAATACAGTGGGAGAAAATATTTGCAAAATATACATCCGACAAAGGATTAATATCCAGAATATACAAGGAACTCAAACAACTTTACAAGAAAAAACCAAGCAACCCAATTAAAAAATCGGCAAAAGAGCTAAATAGGCATTTCTCAAAGTTAGATATGTGAATCACCTACAGACATATGAAAAAATGCTCAACATCACTCAGCATTCAGGAAATGCAAATCAAAAGCACACTGACATACCATCTCACCCCAGTTAGGATGGCTAATGTCCTAAAGACTGTGAATGATAAATGCTGGCGAGGTTGTGGAATAAAAGGAACTCTCATACATTGTTGGTGGGACTGCAAAATGGTGCACCCTCTATGTTAAAATGTATGGAGTTTCCTCAGACAATTGCAGATAGATCGACCATATGACCCAGCTATCCCCCTGCAGGGAATATACCCAGAGGAATGGAAATCATCAAGTCGAAGGTATACCTGTTCCCCAATGTTCATTGCAGCTCAGAGTTGGAATCAGCCTCAACGTCCATCATCAGATGAGTGGATACGGAAAAGATAGTATATCTACCCAATGGAATCCTACTCTGTTATAAAAAAGAATGAAATACTGCCATTTGCAACAACATGGATGGACCTAGAGAGAATTATATTAAGTGAAATGAGTCAGGCACCGAAAAAGAATTATCACGTTTTCACTTATATGTGGGAGCTATAAATAAATAAATAAATACACAAAAAACCGGGGTCGTGGGGAGGGAAGAAGACATAACAATTACCGTTCCTTGAAGTTGATAGGACAAGCAAACAAAAAGGACATTGTTGGGAGGGAGGGGGGAGAGGGAGGAGGGAGGGAGTTTTCAGTAATTGGCCACAATAAGCAACCTCATTGTGTATTGGCAAAATAAAGTGAAATTAAAAAAAATATGCCAAGTGAAAGAAGCTGGACAGAAAAGGCTGCATATGATTCCATTTATATGAAATGCTTGGAATAGGTAAATCTATACACACAGAAGGTAGATTAGTGTTTGCCAGGGGTTGGGGTTTCTTTTCGGGTTGAAGAAAATGTTTTTGAATTAGATACTGGTGGTGTATATTGAACTTGTGAATGTACTAGAATCCATTGAATTGTACACTTTAAAAAGGTAAATCATATGGCATGCGAATTACATCTCAATAAAAGTAAAATATAAGGGTTTACAAATTTTACATTATCAATCATGCCTTTTATTGTTACCCATTATGACCCACATTCTTCTTCCCCCCATGGTTATCAGGGTATGAACATTTATTAACATGATAAATGGCAGTTAATAACTCATTAATTGGTATTCTTATTTTTATTAATTAAAGATACAGGTGTTATCAATAAGGATTTCTGGTTACCATTACATAACTTGTATTTCCAAACTGAGTTGATATGATTGTTTCCAAAGATAAGAACTTGGTGTTTTCATAAATTTATTTTGTCTTTTTGTTGGCAAATACAAGGGTAGTTCAAAAAGTTCATGGAAATATACATCTTACCTTTTAACTGTATTTTTCCAAAGTGCTCTTAAAGCTTCCACCCAAAAGTGACATATGTCACTTCTGCTCATGCATAATTGACCAAAGGTAGTGACATGGCCACACCTAATAATGTATGCATGAGGAGGCAGGGAATGCAATTCCACTATATGCTGGGAAGAAAGAGAAATGTAAATATTCAGTTAACAGCACTAATGAGTATCACAGAATTTTTCAAATGTGTTTATTGATATTAAAGTATTATTATTGTGATGATGAATACTGCTTTTATCTAAGAAGCAATGAGGTAGGCTTACATTTTTTTGGAGCAGTGCCCTCTATAAATCATACCATAAACCTGCTTATATGCTACAATTAAAATGAATAATATATAAAATAATAAATAAAACCATAAATGAATAAGTTAGTTAGAATCTGAGCTGATTTAATGGAGAGATTTTAATGTAGCTTTCTTCTCATAGAACAGTGCTGTTTTTACCTTCCTGAAATGTATTAGAAGAAAAACATGACACTAGGGGGAATGAAAGTACAACAACAAATGGGCTTATGTATAAATTGGAACAAATGCTGTAAACGTTTACAGAGGTTTGCCATGCCTCTTGGGCCTGGCTGATTTGAGAGAAATTTCATGCATGTGATTGTCACAATGCCTAAAATATCCCTTTATAATTTTCAAAGTGCTCCTACAGAATTAAATGAACTAATGCATGTGAAGGAGCATTCTGTTAACTGTAAATACTTTGCAAATACAATTAATATTATTGTCACATGATCTCATTGGGTCCTTACAATTACCCTGTGAGGTAGACCCAATACTGTGTCTGTTGTTGTTTTCATTGTTTTTATTTATAGTTGAGGAAACTCAGAAGTACTAAGCTACTCTCCATGGCCATATGCTTAGCAAACAGAGGACTTGGACTAGAACATCACTTTGTGACTCCTAGGTCAGCCCTTTACCCACTTCACAGTGCTACTTGTCAAGCCAAATTCTCGGGTGTTACCTAAATGCACTGGAGAAATTAAAAATGATCCAGTTGAAAGAGGAAAGGAGAAATCTCAATTTCCTAAGACATAGCTGGCATTGTGCAAACAAGTCAAGGAAATGAAATCCACTGCTCTCTGATAAGGAACTTCTGAAAGGACTGAATCATTCAAAGGCCTAACGTGGTCGGAAAATGATATTTCCAAGGGGCCAGTTAGCAGCTTATAGCCTGACGTATTTTACAGAATGCCATAGCTCAGGCAAGCTGAGGAAACGTAGTTATGCCTGCCTTAAAGAATTGTGCAAAATGGGTTAGCAGCATTGCTTCCATTTTTGTGAAAGAGAATGGGTTTCTAATTTTAGTCTTTCAAGCGGTGGATAGGCTTTTGTGTGAGGGAAGCTTTTCTCAGTGCTCATTTCTAGAGATGCCTGTGAAATCATTGTATATGCTGTTTGGAAAAGGAAAACAATGTGGGAGAAATTAAAAATGAATTTACATAAAAGTTATCTTCCCCAGAAGAGATGGTGGAAATAGGGTTTGACAGCCATACTTATTACTTTTTCCCCCTAAGTTATAGAGACGTGTGTTATCAGTTCAATGCAGGTATTAGGGTCCTTTAACTGTAATGTGTCTCCTGATGTTATACAGTAGGAATTACTTATTTAGCTGGTCATTTGAGAAGGGACAGAGACTTTTTTACTACTGGAGGGTGTTGGTTTTTTTTTCCAGCTTCTCAATAACTTCACTGTAATTTATTGTGCAAATTCCAATTTTCATAGCATTGAAATATAGCTTTTTCTTTTTAACTCATTCTTTTCCTCTGGTAAAACAACAAATATTCTAAATGCAAATACCCAGAGAAAAGAAAAGAAGGGTTCCCATCAAAGACCTAAAATATCTTTACAATCAGGCCATTGTGTGTAGCTTTGTTTAAGTAAATGAGGTTGGATTATGTCCTGAAAAAAGTTTTCAAATTTTATTTTGACCAAAGAATTTATATGTATTTTAAAATTAGGAATTCTATTTAGAAAGGCAAAAGTTTAGAGGAACCTGGGATCTAAGTCTATAAAATCACTAAGTGGTCTGGTTGCCAAGTCCTAGAGGGCTAGGTTAGATTAGATTAGAATTGAAGGTAGTCATTTCAGGAACAATTGAAGGCAGTGAAATTCTTATGAATAAGGAGTATATTTAAGACTTCCATTACCTTCAGAGAGACTGCAATGTAAGGAGGGAAAGGAAGGATCCTAATGAGTATTTGACATATATGGTCCCATTTAATCCTCACAAACTACTCTGGAGAGTCCATGTTTTATAGAGGAAATAATAAGGCTCAGGAAGAAGTTTGGTAATGGGCCTAAGGCCACACGGCTAATAAATAACAGAACTAGAATTTAAACCCAAATCTACAAGACTCTCAAACCTGCGCTCACTTTATTATACCTGTGTAGGTTCAAGAAGATCTTAAGTAAAGTCTTAGGAGACAGATTTATATAGAGTTATTAAGAGAAACCAAGGATTTTAAAGCTTTTTCTAATGCTTGAGGCTGATCCCAAAAATAGCTAGGCCCTCCTACCTTGGGACTCAAAATAGAACTTGAAGCTTGGTAGACCATACAGCTAAGGTTGCATTCATGCCCACTCTTCTGTAGGCCAGTTTGCAATAGCTGCCTTTGAGTTAGATCACACCCATGGCCCAGTCAGCTAATGCCAGAGTGACTTAGTGCAAAGCATTGTGATTGTTGGGATATATGTGACATATGAGAACTCTTCTGGTTATTTTGCTCATCTGGTGCTTATGACAGGCATGCAAGATCATTTCCTGTAAAGGTGAATGTTTGGAAGGGACAGATTTGTCATTTGCTAGTATTGACTAACCTGCTTCTAGATCTAAAATAAGATTGATGTTCATTAAGATCTGGCTATGGCCGGCCCGGTGGCGCACTGGATAGTGCGCCGCTTGGGAAGCGTGGTGGCACTCCCGCCCGAGGGTTCGGATCCCACATACAGACCGGTTCCCGGTCACTGGCTGAGCGAGGTGCGGGAGCTACACCAAGAGTTGCGATCCCGTTGCAGGTCCCCGGTCCAGTACGGGGGCAACACTGAGGGTTGTGATCCGTTGCCGGACACGGAAAAAGACAAAAAGACAAAAAAAAAAAAAAAAAAAAAGATCTGGCTTAAATGGAATTCTTTCATCTAATAAATACTTTCACTATATATCATTTTCTCATTTGTTTGTTGCTTATTTCTCCCATGAAAACACAAGTCTCATGAGAGTAGGGATCTTGTTTGTCTTGTTTACTGTGATAGCACTAACCCTTAGACTAGGTGCTTTGCGTAATGTAGGTCAGTAAATATTTTCTCAATGAATGTCAACACTATAGACCTTTAAAGATTCTTTCCATTCTTTTTCTCTGCTCAGTTCTTTCTCCTGTTCACTGCTTGGGTTATTTCTTCCTTTCTACTTCTTCACTCTTCTCAAACCTCCAACCTTTTTATATATTCTCTTATTCTGAGTAAAGCATGCCATCTCCTACATTTCAGAAAAAATAGAAGCCATCAAATGGGAATTTCCTGAACTATTTCTAAACCCATACACTTTCCTTTACTACCATCTTTTCCTATATCTGTACTGTTTTAGTAGAAGTCTCTCCATTACTGTTGACAGGATTCAGGGCACACTACAGCATAATATGGTACCTTGGCATATTGAATATTTCAAGCTGAGGGAATTTGTGAAACAGCAGGTGCGGAAAAGATTTTCTGATCTTTCTCTGAAGCAGATCATAAGATCCTCATGTGAGAGATGCCTTCCATATAACTGGAGGAAGAGAGAATCCTTGTCTCTGAAGACACATGGACACCGAGAGGAATCTGAACAGCTTTTTTGTTTTCTCCAGTTAGTGAACTGTATGCTTAGCTCATACTATTTTTTGTTCTGTCACATTTTTCTGTGAACCCTCTACTCTTCGTCGAAGAGTAGCATAAAAACACCAAAGTTTAACTGCTTCTTTGGGCCTTCTTTTCCTTATGAAGACTTTCATGTCACATAAAGCCTATTTTAAATACATTTGTATGCTTTTTCTCTTGTAAATCTGTCTTCTGTTATTTGGGCCCCAGTCAAGAACTTAGAAGGGTAGAGAAAAAATATGTTTTCTTCCCTCTACACTGTCTCAAGCTAAGTCCTCCATTTGTGCATTGCATCATATCACTTCTTATAGTTTCAGGGACTTCTTATACATTAGTTAAGATAATATTAACTCCTGTAACAGATAAGGCTAGAAAACAAAGTGGCTTAAGACAATGTATTTATTTTTTCTTCAGATCAAACCCACTGGCAACATGGAAGGAGGGATGGGACAGGAGTTGCTCTTTTTCTTGCATACTCAGGCTGACAGAGGCTCTTTCATCTTCTGCATGGGACTTCCAGTGTTACCCTGGGCATAGATATCCAGACAGAAGATAAGGGAAGATAGAGAAGATAATGGTTTTAAGGTTTATATGGGCCATATCTGGAAATGACATTTGTATCAGTCCATTTTCTGTTGCTTATAACAGAATACTTGAAACTAAGCAATTTATAAGAAAATGAAATTTATTTCTTACAGTTTGGGATACTGGGAAGTCCAAGGTCTGGGGAACACATCTGGTGATGGCTGCTTCTTCTTGGTGGTGACTCTCTGCAGTGATGCAGGGTGTCATATGGCGAGATGGCATGAGCAACAGAACTAACCTTACTTGCTCTTCTTACAAAGCCGTCAGAACCATACCCATGACAACCCACTAAAGAAACCATCAACCCATTAATCCATGAAAGAATCAATCTATTCACAAGGGCACAGTCCTGGCAATCTAATCACTTCTTAAATGTCCCACCTTCCACCATGGTCGGGGTAAGTTCCAACATGAGCTTGGGGGGACATTCAAACCACAGCAGCATTTATCAGTTCTAAGTTCTGAAGACCAAATTCAGACACGAGGCCACTTGTAACCACACGGGAGGCTGGGAATTGCAGTCTTTTTTTCGTGCCCAAGAGGGAAAGGAAATGGTGAACATTTAGATAGTCTCTGTCATCCTATGTGATTTGCTCTGCCTCTGCTATGTCTTTACCTTCACGTTCTAGATATGCTCATTCACATCAGATACTTAAAGCATACTTAAGTTTCTCTGAACTTTTAAAATGAAACAACAACTGAACCTTCTTTACATCCTCTTCTGTAATAGTTTCCTAGGGCTGTTGTAACAAAGTACCACAAACTGGGTGGCTTAAAAACAACAAGAATTTATTCTCTCACAGTTCTGGAGGCTAGAAGTCTAAAACCAAAGTGTTAGCAGGGCCAAATGCCTTCTGAGACTCTGGGTAGAATTTTCCCTTGGCTTTTCCTAGTTCTGAAGGTGGCTTTTGACACTTGGCATTCTTTGGCTTGCAATTGCATCACTCTGATCTCTCCCTTTGTTTTATCATGGCATTCTTCCTGTTTGTCTTTGTCTTCACATGGTGTTTTCTTCTAAGGATATCTCTCATGTTGGATTAAGGGTCCACACTATTGCATTATAACCTCAGTTATATCTGCAATTACCCTATTTCCAAATCAGGCCACATTATAAGGTACTGGAAGTTAGGAATTCAACATATCTTTCTTTCTTTCTTTCTTTTTCTTTTTTTTTTGGTAGCTGGACAGTATGGGAATCTGAACCTTGACCTTGGTGTTATCAGCCCCACACTCTAACCAAGTGAGCTAACTGGTCAGCCCAACATATCTTTTCATAACCTCTTCTAACAATTGCCCCCTGTAGTATTCTCCTCCCCTTAACAGCCACACTTGCCAAATCAGTTATCTGTATTAACTATCTATACTTTTACTCCTCAGTGTACTTCAGTAAGGCTCCTATTATCATCACTTCTCTAAATCCACTTTTACTAATCTCCTTGCACAGTGTCCAGTGGATACTCTTCTGTTTTTATTTTATCAGCCTTCTTAGAAACATTTGACATAGCTGGCCACTCCCTCCTCAAAACTTTTTTCCTGTGACTTTGGTGACACCTTTCTTTGTTTACCTCCTACTTCCTGAAACTCTTTCTCCTTGTTGCCTCCTCTTCTATCCGTCTTTTAAATGTAGGTGTATTTTTTGGATTCTCTTCTAGGCCTCTTTCTTGCTCCATGCAATTTCTCAGTCTCATTCATTCTGATGGATGAGCCATAGATAGTGAGTACAGGTAACTCATTTAGTTACTATATATGTGCAAATTATTTCAAAATCTCCATCTTCAGTTCCTATCTTTTTCCTTAGTGTAATTCTCATCTCAAGTGTCTTCCCAGCAGCTCAACTTGAATGTCCCACAGGCACCTCAAAGCTAAGCTTATCTTCTTTCCACAACTCTTCTCTCTTATTTTTAGTGTCTCAGTGAAAAGTACCACAACCCACAGAGTTGCTTAAATCTCTATATCCAACTTCTCACTAATTCCTGTTGGCTGTATATCTAGTGGTTGCCTGGGGGTGGGGGTGGAGTAAGGAGTGCGAAGTGATTGCTATCAGTTACAGGGTTTCTTTCTGGGATAAGGAAACTATGCTGAAATAAGATAGTGGTGATGATTGTACAGCCTTGTAAATGAACTAAAAAAACACTGATGTATGCTTTAAAAGGGTGAATTAAAAAGATTTTTTATTGAAACGTAATTGATTGTACATATCTGTGGGGTATCATGTTGAATATCAATATCTGTGTGCAATATGTGATGCTCAAATCAGGACAATTAGTATATTCAACATTAAACAATGTAATCCTTTTTTTGCAGCCCTTTACCAATTTCTCGCTATATCCCCCTCCCCCTCTCCCTTTCCCATCCCTGGTATACTCAGTTCTGTTCTCTGCTTTTGAAATTCAACCTATAATTGTGATTGTTGTGTTTTTTTTTTTTTTAAAGAAAATTTCTTTCTTTCTTTATTTTCTTTTTTAGGTCCCACTTAAGAGTGAGGGCATGTGGTATTTCTCTTTCTGTTTTCGGCTTATTTCACTTAACACGATTTTCTCTAAGTTCATTCATGTTGCTGTGAATGGCAGAATTTCATCCTTTTTCATGGCAGAGTAATATTCCATTGAATCTATATACCACATTTTTCCTATCCACTCATCCCTTGGTGACCATTTACGTTGGTTCCAACTCTTGGCTATTGTAAATAGACCTGTAATAAACATGAGAGTGTAGGTATCCCTTTGACATGATGATTTCCATTCCTTTGGGTATATACACAGCAGTGAGACTGCTGGATCATATGGTAGTTCTATCTGTAGTTGTTTGAGGAATGTTCATACTGTTTTCCATAGTGGTTGTACTAATTTAGAGTCCCACCAACAGTGTAGGAGCATTACCTTTTCTCCACATCCTTGCCAGCATTTGTTATTCTCCATCTTTTTAATTATAGCCAATCTAACTTGGGTGAGGTGATATCTCAATGTGTTTTTTATTTGCATTTCCCTGACGTTTAGTGATGTTGAGCATTTTTTAAAGTGCCTGTTGGGCATTTGTATGTCTTCCTTTGAAAAATGTCTATTCAACTCCTTTGCCCATTTTTTTAATTGGAATTTTTTTCTTTTACTGTAAAGTTGCTTAAGTTCCTTGTATATTCTGGTTTTAATCCCTTGTCTTATGTATAGTTTGCAAATATTTCCCCTGTTCTGTAGGTTGTCATTTTACTCTTTTGATTGTTTCCTTTGCTGTGCAATTGCTTTTTAGTTTAATGTAATCCCATTTGTTTATCCTTTCTTTTGTAGCTTTTGGGGTCTTATTCATAAAGTATTTGCCCAGTCTTATGTCCTGAAGCATTTCCCCTATGTTTTCCTGTAGGAGTTTTATAGTTTCAGGTCTTATTCTTAAGCCTTTAATCCATTTTGAGTTGATTTTTGTATATGGTGAGAGATACCAATCTAGTTTCATTCTTCTGCATATGGATATCCAATTTTCCTAGCAACATTTATTGAAGAAGCAGTCTTTTCCCCAATGTATGTTTTTGTTGCCTTTGTCGAATATCAGTTGGCTGTAAGTCTGTGGGTTTATTTCTGAGCCGGAAGCCAGCTGGAGATGGCGGGATGAGAAGACGAGTGCAGGATTTAGAAAAGAGACAAGAGACAAAAGATGGGGTCAGGAGGACAAACAGCCTTGAAGAGCTGTTGTGCTTTATTCAACAGGCATTTCTCCTTATATACTTTTCTAAGTGCATGTCTAAACAAAGGGTTACTAATTCTGTGTAAGCAGCTGGGTGCGTGGGTTTACAGAAATAGCACACACTCCCAAGTTCTCAGGAATGCTCCAAGGTCAGAAGTCTAGACTTCCTAAAAAACATCTCCAACTATTTTCAAAACAATTCTCTTTGAATCTCATGAAGCTTCGTCAGCTGGATGTAGCTGGAC
>NW_007728204.1:60891-61764 GCF_000696425.1 Galeopterus variegatus | reverse complement strand
TGATAACATGAGAGCAGGATTCACCTGTTAAAGAAGCAAAAAGAAAACCAGAGTACGTATCAATAGTGACATGTACAAAGCGAAGGCGTCCAAAAGAGGGAACATGAGTAACATCCATTTGCCACAAATGGTTGGGTAGCAGACCCCGAGGGTTAACTCCATAATGTGGAACTGATAATAGAGAAGGACAAGTTGGACAAGATAACACAATATCTCTAGCGGCAGCACGAGAAATTTGAAACTGTAAGCGCAGAGTATGGCTATTCTGATGATGCAAGGCAAGAGATTGCTGGGCCAGCTGTGTTTGAGATAAATAGACATGTGTTAAAGAGTCAGCTTGACGACGTGGCGTACTAGCCTGTCAGGGAGCCAGCGCGGACTTTCAGCATCCTGTGGAAAAAACACAAACATGCACCCGTCCCCAAATGAGTATGGGGTCGGGGTCGTGCCATTCATTAGTCATAGGGTCCCTCCAGTGCACACAGGCCGGGCAGGAGTTTGACCTGAACTCCAAAAGCGCTGGGCGGCAGAATGGCCATGATCATCTAAAATCAAAAAATTCAAAACAAATAATGCATGGGCTAGGTGATTGGCAGGAGACAGGGGGTATAGACTCCCCCTTTTCAATTTTAATAATTGTTGTTTAAGTGTATTGTTCACCCTTTTAACAATCCCTTGACCTTGGGGATTGTAAGGAATTTTTGTCTTGTGATGAATCTGAAATGAAGAACAAAACGTTTGAAATTTAGTACCCACATAGCCGGGCCCATTGTCGGTTTTAAGTACACGAGGGATCCCCATACAAGAGAAGCTGTGCAGGCAATGAGTGATAACATGAGAGCAGGATTCACCTGTTAAAGGAGAAGCAAAAAG
>NW_007728204.1:35469-60876 GCF_000696425.1 Galeopterus variegatus | reverse complement strand
AGGAGGACAAACAGCCTTGAAGAGCTGTTGCGCTTTATTCAACAGGCATTTCTCCTTATATACTTTTCTAAGTGCATGTCTAAACAAAGGGTTACTAATTCTGTGTAAGCAGCTGGGTGCGTGGGTTTACAGGAATAGCACACACTCCCAAGTTCTCAGGAATGCTCCAAAGTCAGAAGTCTAGACTTCCTAAAAAACATCTCCAACTATTTTCAAAACAATTGTCTTTGAATCTCATGAAGCTTCGTCAGCTGGATGTAGCTGGATGAGAGCTGCGCCCCCTAGGGGACCCCTGCGTTCAGGGCAGCTCCCTGTTTCTAACATTTCTGGATTATCAACTCTGTTCCACTAGCCTGAATGTCTATTTTTATGCAAGTACTATGATGTTTTAGTTACTATAGCTTTGTAGTATAATTTGAAGTCAGGTAGTGTTATGCCTCTGGCTTTATTTATTTATTTATTTTTGCTCATGAGAGTTTTGGCTATTCATGGTCTTTTGTTGTCCCATGTGGGTGTTAGGATTGTTTTTCCTGTTTCCGTAAAAATGTCGTTGGAATTTTGATTGGGATTGCATTGAATCTGTAGATTGCTTTGGGTAGTATGGACATTTTCACAGTGTTAATTCTTGCAAAACGAGAGTGTGGAATATATTTCCATCTTTCTTGTCATCTTTAATTTCTTTCAGCAGTGATTTGTAGTTCTTATTGTAGAGATCTTTCACCTCCTTGATTCCGGTGATTCCTAGGTATTTTTTTTTTTTATTTTGTGGCTATTGTAAATGGGCTTACTTTCTCATTTTCTCTTTCTGCTACTCAACTATTGAAGTATATAAATGCAACTGATTTGGAGGTGTTGATTTTGTATCCTGTAACCTTACTAAAAGTATTAATCAGCTCTAAGAATTTTTTGATAGAATCTTTAGGTTTTTCTGAATATAAGATCATGCCATATGCAAGTAGGGACAGTTTGATTTCATCTTTTCTTATCTGGATGCCCTTTATTTCTTTCTCTTGCCTGATTGCTCTGGCTAGTATCTCCAGTACTATGTTAAGGGAGTGGTGAGAGTGGGCATCCTTCTCTTGTTCCTGTTCTTAAGGGAAAAGCCTTCTGTTTTTCCCCATTTAGGATGATAATGGCAGTGGTCTTGTTGTAGATGGCTTTTATTGTGTTGAGACACTTTCCTTCTATACCTAACTTGCTGAGAGTCTTTGTCATGAAGCGATGATGAGTTTTGTAAAATGCTTTATCTGTATCTACTGAGATAATCATATGGTTTTTGTCTTTGATTTTTTTTATGCAGTGTATTACATATATTGACTTGTATATGTTGAACCATCCTTGCATCCCTAGGATGAATCCTACTTGATCATGGTGTATAATTTTTTTCATGCATTGCTGTATTCTGATTGCCAGTATTTTATTGAGGATTTTTCCATCTATGTTCATAAGATATATTGGCCTGTAGTTTTATTTTTTGTTGTATATTTGTCTGGTTTTGGTATTAAGGGGATACTGGCCTCATAGAATGAGTTTGGGAGAGTGGCCTCTGTTTCAATTTTTTGGAATAGCTTGAAGATAATTGGTATTAATTCCTCTTTAAAGGCTTGGTAGAGTTGAACAGTAAAGTCCTCCGGTCCTGGGCTTTTTTTTGTTGAGAGACTGTTGATTAGTGCTTCAATCTCATTGTTTGTTATTGGTTGTTCAGGTTTTCTATTTCTTCTTGGTTCAGTCTTGGTAGTTTGTATGTATCCAGGTATTTATCCATTTCCCCCAGGGTTTCATATTTGTTGGCATATAGTTGTAATAGTCTGTAATGATTTCTTGTATTTCTGTGGTATCAGTTGTAATGTCTCCTCTTTCATTTCTGATTTTTGTTATTTGGATCTTTTCTCTTGTTTTTTTAGTTAGCCTTACTAATGGTTTGTCTATTTTGTTTATCTTCTTAGAAATCCAATTTTTTGTTTCATTGATCTTTTGCATCATTTTTGGAGACTCTATATATCATTTAGTTCTCTAATCTTAGTAATTTATTTCTGTCTACTAACTAGGGAATGGGTGCTGGTTGTTTTTATAGATCTTTTAGGTATATGGTTGGGTTGTTTACTTGAAGTCTTTCTATTTTTTTGACATAAGGATTTATTACTATAAAATTCCCTCTTAGTACTGCTTTAGCTGTATCCCACAGGTTTTGTTATGCTGTGTCTTCATTTTCACTGTTTTCTAGAAATTTTTTGATTTCCTGTTTAATCTCTTCTTGGACTGATAGGTCATTCAGGAGTCTGTTGTTTAATTTCCATGAATTTGTATGTAGTCCCGAGTTTTGCTTGTTATTAATTTCTAGTTTTAATCCATTGTGGTCTGAAAAGGTAGTTGATATGATTTCAATTTTATTAAAGTTATTGAGACTTAATTTGTAGCCTAACATATGGTCTATCCTGGAGAATGTTCTGAGTACTGATGAGAAGAATGTACATTCTGTTGTTGTTGGATGAAATATTATGTAGATATCTGCCAGGTTCAATTGGTCTGAAGTGTCATTTTATTCCTGTGTTTGTGCATTGATTTGTTGCCTGGACGATCGGTCCAATGCTGAGAGGGGGGTATTCAGGTTTCTCACTCTTATTGTATTGGGGTCTGTCTCTTTCTTTTGGTTTAATAGTGTTTGCTTTACATATCTGGGTGCTCCTGTGTTGGGTGCATAAATATTTATGATTGTTTTGTCTTCTTGCTGAATAAATCCCCTTATCATTGTATAGTGGCCTTCTTTGTCTCTTTTCATGGTTTTTGGCTTAAAGTCTATTTTATCAGATGTAAGAATAGTTACACCTGCTTGTTTTTGGTTTCTATTTGTCTGGTATATCTTTTTTTATCCCTTCACTATTGGTCTGTGTGCATCTTTACCAGTGAGATGAATCTCTTGAAGATAACATGTAGTTGGGCTTTACTTTATGATCCAATCCATAAGTTTGGATCTTTTGAGTGGGAAGTTTAATTCATTTACATTTAGGGTTGTTATTGAGAGATATTGTCATATTTCTAACATTTTATGTTTGTTGGTTTAATCACTTTTATTATCATTTGTTCCTCTCTTCTCCTCTTATTAATGGTCATCAATGTTTGTGGGGTATTTTTTGAGGTGGTAAGATTCAGTTTCTTTTATCTTTCTCATTTGCATTCGTGTTTTACTACTTGGTTTTGTTCTTACTTGTGCATTCATGGTAGTAACTGTTGTTTTTAAGATTCTAGGTGCTGGACTCCCCTGAGGATTTCTTACAGGGCTGGTCATGTGGTGATGAATTCCCATCATTTTTGTTTGTCTCAGAAATATAGTATTTCTTCCTTATTTCTGAAGGATAACCTTGCTGGGTGTAGTATTCTTGTCTGGCAGCTTTTTACTTTTAGTATTTTGAATATGTCATCTCGTATTCTTGCCTGTAGAGTTCTAGTTGAGAAGTTTGCTGTTAGTCTGATGTGTGCTCCCTTATAAGTGACTTGACGTTTTTCTCTTGCTGCTTGTTAGGATTCTCTCTTTGTCTTTCAGCTTTGCCAGTTTGACTGTAATATGACTTTGAGTGGATCTTTTTGATGTGCCTCTTTTTTGGATCTTTGAGCTACCTGGATCTGAAGGTCTGTGTCTCTTCCTGTACCTGGGAAGTTTTCCTTTACTATTTCATTGAATACATTTTCAATGCCTTTACCTTTTTCCTCCCCTTCAGGAAGACCCATGATTCAGATGTATGTGTGCTTAATGTTGTCTGCTAGCTCTCTTAGATATTCTTCAATTTTTGTTTTTGTTTTGTCTTTTTCGTGACCGGTAAGGGGATCGCAACCCTTGGCGTGGTGTCGCCTGCACCGCGCTCAGACAGTGAGCGCACTGGCCATTCCTATATAGGATCGGAACCCACAGCGGGAGCGTTGCTGCACTCCCAGCGCCGTGCTCTCCCGAGTGTGCCACAGGGTGGCCCAGATATTCTTCATTTTTTAAAATCTCTTTTTCCTTCTTTTTTTCTTTTTCTGCCTTGGTTGTTTCACGAAGACTATCTTTGAGTTGGGAAATTCTTTCTTGTGCTTGTTCTAATCTGCTACTTAACCTCTCAGTGTGTTTTTTTTATTTCACTGAATGTGTCTTTCAATTTAGGAGTTCCGCTACATTCTTTTTTAAGGTATTAATCTCTTGGTAAACTTCCGCCTAAATATCCTGGATTTTTTATTATCATTTCACTGTGTTATCTTATGGTGTCATCTCTTATCTCATTGTTTCCTTCAGATAGTTAACTCGGAATTTCTTTTAAGTCATTTCAAGAGTTTCCTGTTCTGTATGGTCTAATACTTGAGATTTACTGAATTCCTTTGGTGGTGTCATATTTTCTGATTTTTTTTTTCATATTTTTAGGATCTGTACATTGGTTTCTGGACATCTGGAAGAATGATTGCTTCTTCTATTCCTCTGGAATGGACTTTGAGGAGAAAGACTTCTTCTTTCTCTAGGCTCCTCCAGTGGCTCTTCTTGTGTTGATGAAGTCAAATATGTGGTGGGCCAACTCTATGGTGATCATGGATGTTCTTAAGGCAGCAAGTCATCCTTGCAACAGAAGTAGCTATGGTGGTGGATATTGTGGACCACCTCTGTGAAAGGTGTGTGAGGCCTTCTGGTGGTGGCACTGAGTCTTGCCTGGTGCACAGGCTTCTCTGGGGGCTGGGCAGTGGGATGGCCAGGTCTCCTACTTGTTTGGCTGGGGCCTTCCTTGTTGGTGGCATGGTATGGGGTCTTCTCTGGCCCATGGGCTGCTCTGGGGGCTGGGCAGTGGTCTGGCTGTGTCTCCTGTCTGCCTGTCTGGGGCCTCCCCCCTCAGCAATGGTGTGGCTCAGGGTCTTGCCTGCTGCGCAGGCTGCTCAGGAGACTGGGCTGTGAGCCGACTGGGTCTCCCACCTGCTTGGTTAGGGCCTCCCTCATTGGTGGTGACATGGCATGGGGTCTTGCCTGGCATGCAGGCTGCTCATGGGGCTGGGCAGTGGGCTGGCCAGGTCTCCTGATTTCTTGACTGGGGACTCCCTTGTTGGCAGTGGCACAGGGTTTAGCCTGGTGCACAGGCTCAAAATTACTATATTTCAACAACTTAAAGAAGCAAGAAAGCAAATAATATTGTAGACCCCTTTTCTCATGCCACTTCCTTTCTTTGTGAAAAAAAAATACTCTTACTTAATTGATTTCCTTCTGTTAATCTCTGGCTAAGGTGGCCTCTATCCTTTCTACCTCACTGTGTTCTCTGGTTGGTGGACTGACTCATTTTATTCAAATGAAGTCTACTCAGTCACAATTATTTTTCTCTTTACCTTAATAATAATGACAATAAGATAGTTCATATTTACTTCAGGTTTGCCTTGTGCCAAGCACCATATGTTTTTTATTTAACTTTTACAAAAATCTATTGAGTCAGGTACTATTATTATCTCTATTTTCCAGATAAGGAAATATGCTCAGAGAGGTTAAGTGATAGGAAATCCAGCAGACAGAAATTAAGTGAAAAAACCAATTTTCCAAGTTTGTCTTCAGTGTTCCACTTCACCTTCCCCCTCTGCTCCTCTTCTTTCTTTCCTACTTCTTCCTCCCCCTTTTCCTCTTCCGCTGTATCCTCACGTATAATAGCATTTTTTAATATAAAGAAGAAAACAAAGCACTCATAAATCACCTCGTAAATAACTCTCATATAAATAATAAGAGCAATATATGTCAAAGGTTTAAAAATCCAGATAGTGCAGAAAAGTACAAAGTGCAAAAGGAAAGTTTGCCCCCTGTTCCGACCCTCAAATATCTCTCCCCAAAGGATACCACTGGTAGGAGTTTCTAGTGATTCCTCCCAACATGCATTTTTCCTTTTTATTTTCAAGTAGTTTTCCGTGGTATCCACGTACCACAGTTTGTTTAATCATTCATTCACTGAAGGACATCTAGGCTGATTCAGTGTATGACTATTACAAATAAAGCTGCTATGAACATTTGTGTATATGTTTATAAGCTTTCACTTATTTGGAATACATACAATTACTAGGTCATCTGGTAGTTGCATGGTAAGATTTGTAAGAAAGTGTAAAGCTTTTCCATACTGGCTGTAACATTTAGTGTTCCTACAGGCAATGTATGAGAGATCCAGTTTCTTCACATCCTCTCCACATTTGTCGTCATTATTTTTCATTTTAGTCATTCTCAAAGGTGTGTAGTGATATCTCATTGAGGGTTTAATTTGCATTGCTTGATGGATAATGTTGAACATATACTTATGTGCTTATTTGCCATCTGTATATCCTCATTGGGGAAATGTCTTTTTGTGTCTTTTGCTCATTTTCTAATTGGATTGTTTTCTTTTTTTTTTTAACTGTTGAGTTTTAAGAGTTCTTTATGTAGTCTAGATACTAATTTCTTATCAGAGATATCCAATTTCTCTGGTACCATTTGTTGTAAATGCTTTCCTTCCTCCATTGAATTGCTTTTGTACTTTTGTCAAAAATCAGTTGGACATATTTTTATGAGTAGATTTTTAGATTCTATATTCTGTTCTATTGATTTATGTGTGTATCTTTCCACCAATACTGTAGAGGGTTAGAAATCTTGATTCCTATTTGATTATTAGATAGGGTTTTTAGGTAATGCATGTATGGGACAAAAGTCCTCGGATAGGAGGCAAGAGTCTACAGCTAGGAGGCAATAGCCCACCAAATCAACTCTAATCACTGTTTGGTTAAGGGATTCTATACACTGATTGTTAATAAAATGGGGTCATTGGAAGATTTTGTAAGAAGAAAACTTACACAGGACTAAGCCTTTAATGTGAACAAGAGAACTGAAGCAAAACAAGGATTGTTCTGAGGGCAGTAACCCCTTAATACAGCAAAACTTAAATGATGGGAAATATGTGAGTTAAGATTTCCAAGGACATTCTGCTAGATTAGTTAGTATATGGGGGTCGTTCTACATTTTGCTTTAAGCTGTTTAAGTTTCTTAAGAAGTCGTGCACTTTAATGATTATCTTCCTGTTTCTTTTGCATGCCACATAGTTTAGATTTATGGCTATTTTTTTGGTATATTGTTTAAACTATTTTGAACCATACATGCTTGGATGAAAATTGTTAGGTAGAAAGTTTCTTTCTGTTCTTACTATGATTGATTAACCATTTATTTTTCTTCTGTAGCTTCCTTGTCTTTACAATAAAAACTGAAACAAAAGCCGACTCAGGGCTGCACCTTGCTTCTCCTTCCTAAAAGGAGTCATCTTGATGCAGTCCCTTTGGGCTTCTCATTGCGTTATTTGCTTTGAATAATCTTTTTTGCATCTCCATTACACAGTGAGAGATGGAACACAATACCAGGCTGTCTTGATTACTGTAGTTATATAGTAAGGCTTAATATTAAGTAGACACATTTCTCTCACTTTATCTTTATGAGTGTTTCAGTTATTCTAGTTCCTTTGCCTTTCCATACAAATGTTAGAATAATCTTATCTATATCACAAAAAATATTCTGCTAGAATTTTGATATGAGTTGAGTTAAATCTTGCTATGGAATAAATTGTGTCCTCACTCCCCAAATTCATCGATTGAAGCCCTAATCCCCAATATGATTGGAAATCAGGTCTTTAGGAGATAATTAAGGTTAAATGAAGTCATAAGGCTTGGTCCCCTAGTCCAATAGCACCGTGCTCTTATATGAAGAGGAAGATCTCTCTCTCTCTCTCTTTCTCTCTCTCTGCCATGTGAGGATACAGTGAGAAGGCAACCATCTGCAACTCAAAGAGAGAGCTTTCACCAGACATTAACCCTGTTGGCACCTTGATCTTGGACATCCAGTCTTCAAAATTGTGAGAAATAAATTTCTGTTGTTTAAACCACCTGGTCTATGGTATTTTGTTATGGCAATCCGGGAAAGCCTACATATCAATCTAGGGACAATTGAAATCTTTATTATGTTGAGTCTCCAAATCCATGAACATGGAATATCTTTTTTTTTTTCTCCTTTTTGTCTTTTTTTTTACTGACCAGTAACGGGATCGCAACCCTCAGTGTCGTGCCCGCACCAGGGACCGGCAACGGGATCGCAACCCTCGGTGTTGCACCTGCACCGCGCTCAGCCAGTGAGTGGGAACCGGTCTCCACATGGGATCCGAACCCTCAGCGGGAGCGCCGCCGTGCTCCCAAGCGGCACACTCGCCAGTGCGCCACTGGGCTGGCCCGAACATGGAAAATCTTAAACATTTATTTTGGTCTTATTTGATTTATTTCATAAATGTTTTGTAGCTTTCAGTGTATAAGTCCTAGTTATTTTCTGTTAGATTTATACCTAAGTATTTATTTTTTTCAGCAATTGTTAATGGTATTGTATTTTAAATTTCTGTTTCCACATTTTCATTGCTAGTACATACAAACACATTTGATTTTTGCATGTTTATCTTGTATCCTTTGACCTCGCTGAACTCCCTTATTACTTCTAGGTTTTTCCTGGAGATTCTTATTAATTTTATATGTGGACAATCATGTCATCCGTAAATAAGGATAGTTTTATTTCTTCCTTCACAATCTGTATGTCTTTTATGTCTTTTTCTTGCCTTATTGTACTGGCTAAAACTTTTAGTACTATGTTGGGTAAAATCGGTGAGGGCAAATATCTTTGTCTTGTTCCTAGTATTAGGAAAAGCAGTGTTACATTTTCCCCCCAATGTTAGGTGAAAGGCCGTGTTATAATGTTTGCTTCAACCCTGTTATAATTGGAATTTCATACTCCAAAAATTTATATTTTGAAGTCACCCCCCCCCCAGTACTTCAGAATGTGACTATATTCGGAGATAAAATCTATAAAGAGGTAATTAGGTTACAATCAGGTCTTTAGGGTAGGCCCTAATCCAATATGACTGGTATTCTTATAAGAAGAAATTTGGACAGATAGGTACAGAAGAAAGACTTTGTGAAGACACAGGAGAAGACAGCCATTTACAAGCCAATAAGATAGTTCTCAAAAGAAACCAACCCTGCTCGCACCTAGCTCTCTGACTTCTGGCCTCCAGATCTGTGAGAAAATTAATTTATGATTTTTAAGCCACTCAGTCTGTGATACTTTGTTATGGCAGTTTTAGCAAACTAATACAAACCCTCAACCATAATTTAGAAAACTCAAGAAAAGAAGGAGAATGTTTTGCAATTATCCATATTTTTTTCACTGTTCTTTCTTCTTTCCTGATATTTCAAGATTCCCTCTTTTCTCATTTCTTTCTGTTTAAAGACTTCCCTTAATCATTCTTTCAGAGTGGATTTACTGGTGATAAATTCTCTTAGTTTTTCTTTATCTGAGAAGGTATTGATTTCCCCTGCTTCCTTGAAAGATTATTTTCACTGAATATAGAGTTCTGGGTTGACAGTTTTTTGTTTCAGCACTTGATAAATGGGGTCTCCCTCTGGCTAACATGGTTTCAAATGAGGAATCCACTGTTATTCATTATTTTTTCCACTATACATAAAGCGTATTTTCTCCCTTACAGCATTTAAGTATTTTTTCTTTGTCTTTAGTTTTCAGAAGACTGACTATGATGATGTGTCTTGGTGTGGATATCTTTGGGTTTACCTTATTTTCAGTTTGTTCAGCTTTTTGAGTCTGTAGGCTTGTCTTCTGCCAAATCTTGAAAGTTTTAGCCAATATTTCTTTCAGTACTTTGTTAGCACCACTCTCTTTTTGCTTCTTTTCCAGAACACCAGTCACACAAATGTTAGATATTTTGTTTAAGTTCCATAGATCTCAGAGGGTCAGTTCATTTTTTTGTTTGTTTCATCAGTTTTTCTTTGTTGTTCATATTGGATATTTTTTTATTATTTTGTCTTCCAGTTCACTGATTTTTTTATCTGTCACCTCCATTTTGCTGTGGAATACATTTATTGAGTTTTTAATTTTGGTTATTTTTCAATTCTAAAATTTCCATTTATATTTTTTTCTTTTTTTATACTCTGTTGAGACTTTCTACTTTTTCATTTGTTTATATTGTATTTGTGATTCTTTAAAGCATTTTATGATGGCTACTTGAAAGTATTTTTGGATAATTCTAGCATCTCTGTCATCTCAGTGTTGGTATGTATTGCTTTTATCTTTCCATTCAAGTTGAGATTTTTCTGGTTCTTCATATGATGAATGATTTTCAATTGAAACTTTATATATATTATATCATGGTATTATATTGTCATGATATTATATCATGAGACTCTGGGTTTTATTTAAACCTTCTATTTTAGTTGTCTTTTTCTGACATTACTCTGGCAAGCAAAATGAGGGTACCACCTTGGTATTACTAAGTAGGGGTAGAAGCTAAGGTTTCCCATTCTGCTTCTGTTGACATCTGAGATGGGAGGTGTGGACCTCCTTGTTACTTTTGGATGAGAGTAGAAGTCCAGGCTCTTCCCATGGTTTGCATTGACACTGTGAGTGGGAGTGGAGAGCTTGTCACTGTCCCTACTTTATCTTCTCCGACCACGATGGTGGGGGTGTTGGGGCATTTGGTATGATCTGGCAAAGATAAAAGTCTAGACTCCCCACTTGGCCTTGCTGGTGTGGGTGGGGGTGAGGCAGCTATTTTTTTCTGTCTAGTTTGACTGGAATAGAACAGTTATTGTCCAATTTTTTTCTTTTTTTGGTCTTGCTAGACTGCACATTTCTTGGTCCTTTGGTTAGAAAAAGCAGGCACTTTTTTTCTGTGCCTGTTGGTGTTTCTGGGATGTTGTCTGGTTCAGCTCCAAGTCTGGGATATTTGAAGCAAAAAGAAATCCTTTGGGCCCCAAAGTTACTAGTTGGTCTGACTTCTCTCAGAGTCTTCTTATGTTTATTTTATATACAATGCCCACAATTTTTAATTGTACTTAGCAGGAGGAGTAGCAAAAAGTATGTACACTGTATCTTTCTGGAAGCTGATGTGTATTTTGGAACTTTTATGATTTCAGTCTTTACATTTTAAATATTTCAATCTAATTTATTTCATTTTTATTTAAGGAAGAAGATAGAGATGTAGCCTTTCCTAAATTTTGAATGATTAGCCAATTGGTGCAAACTCATTTATTGAATAATCCACCTTTTCTTCACCAATTTTATTTTATTTATTTATTTATTTATGTTTTGTGATTACAATCACAGCTCCTTGAAGTTGATATGACAAGCAAACAGATATGAGGCTGTTGGGAGGGAGGGGGAGAGGGAGGAGGGAGGGAGGTTTCGGTTTCTTCACCAATTTTAAATGCCACTTTTACCACGAAATATTTTTATAATTATTTAGGCTTATTATTATTCTATCTGTTCTCTTTCAGTGATCTATTTATTCTTTTATTTTGAATGGTTTTAATTTTTGAAGTTTCATGATATCTTTTGATAGAGAAGTATCATGTTCTTGACCATTTGACCTGTCTACTCTTTATGTATTCAACTTCTCATTGGCAATAGAAACTTCTTATCTTACATGATTTTCATGAGTGCCACACAATGCTAACATATTTTTCCTCTGACTATTATGATTCTAGTGCTCGGCTGGACATGGGTGTTAAGTCTCTAGGGCAAGAAGGGAAATCTTCAGAGAAGGAGAAAATGCCTTCTGCCAAAGCCTCAGTTCTTTTACGCCAATCAGTTAGAAACACTCCGTGGCTGCTACTCTGAAGGGGATGGAAATTTGCAATTACTTTCCCAGCTCTGTAATTCAGCATGCTGCATCTCTGCCTTTACCTTCACAACCTTCTAAGAGCATCAGCAATCCATTTTTACTCCTTGTTTCTAAGGAGGAAAGTGCAAAGACTTCTGTAATTTTACCTGGGAGCCCTGGAGAATAGGCTGTGTGTGTAGAGCGTCAGCATGGGGTGTTCCTTTTAAAAATTTTTGTACAATTTACTTCCATAGCTGATCATCTTTTGTGCCTTCTTGTACATTCTCTGCCTTTCTGAGGGAGATTAATTAAACTAAAAACTCTATAAAATGTGTTTATGTATATCTAGGGTGTAACACATTTATTTTTCTACCAACAAAAAACAAACTGATCTCCTTTTAAAATAAAAATCTGTACAGATTTGTACAAAAGGCTATTTTGGCTGCTAGGTAGAGAATAGTTTGGAGAGGAACAGAAGTAGAAGCAAGATGACCCATAGGCATTTCTCAAAGGAAGATACATGAATGGCCAACAGACACATGAAAAAATGCTCAACATCACTCAGCATTTGGGAAATGCAAATCAAAACCACTTTGAGATAACATCTCACTCCAGTTACAATGGCTAACATCCAAAAGACTGAGAATGACAAATGCTGGTGAGGATGCGGAGAAAAAGGAACCCTCCTACACTGTTGGTGGGACTTCAAAATGGTGCAGCCTTTATGGAAAATCGTATGGATGTTCCTCGAACAGTTACAGATAGATCTAACATATGACCCAGCTATTCCACTGCTGGGTATGTACCGAGAGGAATGGAAATCATCACATCAAAGGGATACATGTACTCCCATATTTACAATAGCCAAACATTGGAACCAGCCTAAATGCCCATCCTTGGAAGAGTGGATAAGGAAAATGTGGTATATCTACACAATGGAATACTACAGTGCTATTAGAAAAGAATGAAATACTGCCATTCGCAACAACATGGATAACTAAGAGAAAATTATATTAAGTGAAATAAGCCAGGCACAGAAAGAGAAATACCACATGTTCTCACTTATTTGTGGGAGCTAATAAAAATAAATAAGTAAATAAAGAAATGAACAAGGGTAGGATGGGGAAAGAAGATACAACAATCACAACAATTTCTTGATTTTGCTAAGACAAGTGAACAGATATGATGTGGATGGGGGGAGGAGGGAGAGAGAGGGAGGAAAAGGAGGAATTGGTAAAGGGACATGAAAATCAACTATATTGTATATTGATAAATTTTTTTAAAAAGTTATTCAGTTATATAATAAAATGTATTAAAATAATCTTAAAAAGTACAAATCTGATCACATCAAATTCCTGCTTAAATCTTTTTAATGGCTTCCCATTGCTGTTAGAATAATCCTTTTCTTCTTTCTCCATGTCCTATCCAGTGAAAGTCATGGACATTTTACCTTCTAGATATATTCTGAATATATCTATTTATCTTCCTTTCCAGTTCCACCACTTCATTTCAAATAACCATTTTTTCTTTACCTCATGTTCATTTTGTGATAACCAATTAACCGGTTTTCCTGATTCTACCCTTGTTCTCCTTCAGTCCATCTCCACACAGAAGTCAGAATAATCTGTTAAATATAGATATACTCATGTAACTGCTCTTCTTCCATATCAAGAATACAATGTTATCTTCTTAGTGTAGCACACGAAGTCCTCCATGATCTGGCCTCATTTCTCTACTTTCAGACACAACCGAGTATTAATTCTTCCTGTACTGTACCTTTAACAATAATTATGATAATAATACCAAATAGTACTAGTAGTCACCAATTACTAACCATCTTCAATATACCAGCTATATAAATATATTATCTAATTTTTAAACCAATCTTTCAAGTTAATTATTATGGAACCACTGCTCTAGGTTTACTACTAATTGGGATCCTGGCTATTGGTTTGAAATAAAAATATTCTTTATCATTTTAAGTGGTTATTTTTCTGTTTTAAGTTTATTAAGATATTATGAGAAATACAATGTGGAATTCAATAAATACCTCTTAATATCCCTTAAGATGGTGTCTCAGTCCATTTGTGCTGTTATAACAAAATACTTTAGACTGAAGAGTCATAAATAATGAAATTTATTTCTCATAGTTCTGGAGGCTCGGAAGTCCAAGATCAAGACACCAGCAGTTTCAGTGTCTGGTAAAAGCTTACTCTCTGTTTCCAAGATGGCACCCTTGTCTCCTCACATGGTGAAAGAGCAGAGCAGATCTCTTGAACTTCTTTTGTAAGGGCATTAATCCCATTCATGAGGGCTCTCCCCTCATGACTTAAAAGGCCCCACTTCTTAATACCATCACATTGGTGGTTAAGTTTTAACAATGAATTTTGGGGTATACATTCAGGTCATAGCAGACAGTCCTATAGATACTTTTTCATTGACTTAATAATGTGGGATATATTATGGTTGTAGGTTCCTAATATTAAAGAATCTAGCATTTGAGGAATTAATTCTGCTTTTTTTTTATAGTATTTTAATCTTTTAATATACTATTAAATTTGATTGATTAATATTTTATTTAGCATTTTAAAATCTACATTCATAACTAAGATAGATCAATACCTTTTTGTGTGTGTGTATGTGTGCACATGCATATATGCGTGTGCGATGTCTTTATCAGCTTTGGTATCAGAATTGTGTTGAAGAAATTGGTTAACTTACTGTATTAGTCCATTTCTGTTGCTTATAGCAAAATATTTGGAACTGGGTAATTTATAAAGAAACAATAATTACTGTACACCGTTTCTGAGGCTGGGAAGTCCAAAGTCCAGGGAACACAACTAGCAGGGGTCTCACATGGCAGAAAATGGTGAAGCAGAGAGAGAAAGAGAATTCCTCTTGCACTCTCTTTGTAAAGTCCTCAGAACCATGCCCTCTATTCCAAGAATGGATCAATCCATTTATGAGGGTACAGTCCTCACAGTCCAATAAGCTCTTCAAGGCCCCATCTTTCAATTACTACGATAGCATTTTCTACTGTAACATTGTCACAGTGGTGGTCAAATTTTGGGGGGCATTCAAACCAAGGCACTTACTCAATATTCATATAACTACTTCTTTAGTATTTGTCTCCCTCATTAGTTTATAACCTCCATGAGGGCAAGAAACATGTCTAGCATTAATCCTAGCTTAGTACGTGGCACATTATAATTAATATGTAAATATTTACTAAATAATTTTTGAATGAATCTTCATATTATAGATGGGAAGCTGAGGCTCAGAGTGTTTAAGCAACTTGCTCAGGGTCATACAGTTAGTAAATGGTAGAGCTGGTCCTAAGATAGTTATAAATAGTATAAATTGAATCTAATGGCCTGAACTTGGGTAGGAAAGTAGAGTGTGTAAATTGGAAACTTGACACTTTGTGCTTAGAATTTCAAAAATGGAAAATCAAATCTCAAAGTGGTCTCCTCTTGTCTTGATTCAGACTTATGGACTCCCTTCTGACTCCACGGTCTGTGCAACTTCTACTCTATCATACTGCCTCTTCAACTACCTGCAGTTTCTCACATATATGCAATGACTGCAAAATGTATTGTCCAAACTGGGACAATATTGAGAATGAAACAGGCTACTATTAATAATTATGACTGGATAACAGAAGTAAATTGGGACTATCTTGGGTAAATTTGGATTGTCTTGGGCACCAGGATGTCTGGTCTTTTCACCCATACATATGTGGTATGTTGTATCTCATATTCACCTTTGCCCATGTTGTGTTCTGTTCCTGAAATGCTGTTTCTTTTTCTTTGTCTAGCTCACTCTTACTAATCTTCCAAATGCCTCCTGCTCTGGACAACTTTGCCAGGCTCTTCCTGTTACCGACACGTCAGGCTCGGCTTGCCCTCTTGCCTTAAACAAATGACCTGAAAGTCCAAAAGTTGATGGCAAGGATTGGAAGGTTTATTCAGATTACCAGCACTCAACTAAATGTCTAACCAAGCAAACAAACAAAGAGAAAAGAAGAGCAGTGGGGTCCAGTTTAGCCTACTCCTAATTGGCGGGGCCAACCTATTCCATTAACAGTAATTAATAAAAGCAGTTCTTCCCACTGTTTTCAGCATAAAGAAAAGTATCAACTAGATTTAAATCAGAAAAACAAAACATAGCTGAAAACCCTCCAGGGTACACCTATACAGATGTGGATACAATCCAACCAAACAGAAGAGGGCTCAGAAAATCAGAGAAAAGTCAAGAGAATAAAGCATTGCCTTGTCAGAATTTAGGCAAGGGACTCCAGGAGAGATCCACCAGTAGCAGAGACATAGGAGCACAATAGTCCCAGTGACCACTTGCCTCTTGCAGCTAGAGTCTTTTCTGGTGTCCAAAGCTTTCCAATTTTTTGCCAGTGATTAAATTAGCCTCTAGGATTCCAAGTCATAGAAATAAACAATGTACCCAAATAGTAAAGCAAACAAGGCTTTATTAAAAGAGGAGATAGACTTATGCATAAGGGGGGTAGTGACAGTAAAGCTAGTCCCCCAAGGGGAGCTGTTCAGGGTCTTTTATAGGGAAAGGAGTTAAGGGGTGGCAGGCCAGCGTCACTGGAGGTGGTTCTTCTGTTCTTCCTGGTTGCATCATGGGTGCATGCTCAGTAGGCAGTGGTGTTCATCATTGTCACCCCAGGAGGGTCATTGTAGCAGTCACCTTGATGCTTTGTGCGCAGGTGGGAATTCCTAAAGGGGTCTTAAGGTTAATCTGTAAATTTTATAATTATAGTAGACAATAGGGGTTTTGCAACTCAGTAAATATCTGTTTCCTCTCTTATCTCAGTCTATTTTGTCAGGGCAGCCCATGGGGTAGTTATTTGCCCTGATGGGTCTCATGACTGAGGAGTGGAAAAGTAACAAAGTGTCCTCTTCAGGGAAAATGAAGTCAGTTTGGTTCACAGGCCTAATCTTAACTCTGTTTCACTCCTTTCCTTCCCAGAGTCAGTCAAGTGTTTTACCCTTGTGTATCTTCAACACTCTGTGATTATTTTATTTATTATACTGCCCTATAACTATGTGTGTCTATCTCCCTGATAGCCTGTGAGCTCCTTGAGGTCAGGGACCATATCTTTTTCTGCCCTGGTTCCTTGCAGTGCTGGGCACATTGTAAGCACTCGCTAATTGTTGGTGAATATATGAATACATGAACAGATGAATAAATAAATGAACAGCAAAATAAAATTTCTCTCCCCATACCAGAAAACTGCTACCTTTTGTGAAAGGTATAGGGCAGGAAAACATGCTCATGCTTTTCACTTGATGTGCGTGGCTGAGATCTCTCCACTGTCAACCCTTTAGGAAGAATAAGGGCAGGAACAGATGGCCTCGTTGTGCTATGAGGCGTGCTAAAAGGTGGTCTGAACAATATAACTTCCATTGCAGCACCACACTGCCAGGACTGCTGCCATCACAGCCATTGCTTAGGGGTAAATACTGTCTCCAGATGGCCACTCCTAAAATGTACATATGTTATCTGAGAGGAGTAGACCTCAAGATTATCACTCTTTTTCCTACCCACTAAGATTTTTCTGGGAATAGGATGTAATACTCTGGTAATGGGTGAATTTGGGTGGCAGTAGAGGAGGTCTGGTGGATGGAATTTTCCTTTCCTATAATTATTTATCCATGTGATTGATTTGTGTCTTCCCTAGTATACTGTGAATTTCATGAGGGCAGAGATATGTCTCCTTTGGTTTACTCGGCACTCAGCTTGGTGCTATTATATACTGACCTTTATATAAATGTTCAGTAATATTTGTTGACTGACTGATACTGTGTTCATGTACCACTTTGTACATACTTACAGGCCTTATATCATTGAATCTCATTTGTTTACTTAGATGTTGTCAGACCCTGATTTTATGCAGCTTCACTAGAACTGAGGGACATTTAACCCATGGATTCAGCCTGCCCAGCCCAACATCAAATCTGACCTCTGCAGGATCTATATCACCACCTGGAACTCTTATTTGTTTTGCTTCTCCAAGCCTGGTAATTAGTATGTGTACTGAGACCAAGTCTCAGGGCTCCTGGGTACTTAAGGAGACAAAGCCTCTCTGCTAACTCTTCCTGTTTTGATCTTCCAATAACTCTGATTGGCTCTTGCCAATTCCCTTTCCCTCCCTTCATGGGATTGGATCATGCTTCCTGTACCCTCAGATTCTGGCTATGTCTTCCTATCATAAAATTGGATTATAATTGTCATCTTAGAATGTGAACTTCTCACTGTTAGACTCCTTGTTTTGTTCATTGCTACACTTCAGATGCCTGGGACAATGCTTGGTACAGGGTAAGTTTTCAATAAATGCCATCAAATGGATGAATGATGGAGCCCTTACCAGAAAACGCATGTGTGTGTGTGCAGGGGGCGGGGGTGGTGTCATGGTAGTAGTAATAGATACCACATATTGTTTGCATATTATGTGCCATGCCCTATGCTAAGCATTTTAAGTGCATTTTTTTCTAATAGGCATAATGATGCCTATGAAACAGGTGGTATTAGCTCCATTTTACAGATTAGAAAAATGAGGCTCAGAGAAGTTAAGCAACACGACTAAGGTCACACAGAAAGTGGTGGATCATACCCATATTGTTCTGATTTCAGAGCCCCCATACTTTCCATTTTATCATATGAGAGAGTACTGCACAAGTGGCAGTGAGGTGGCAATTTGGGGAGCATAGATGGGTTAGGGAGGTGGTATGGGTAGTAAAGACAGACTTCATTGTCTGATATATTTTCTGAGTACCAGCTTTGTTGGCATTTGAGTCTGAAGATGCTGCTACACTCAGAAGAGTCAGGTTGTCCATCTCTGAGAAGCCCGTGTCTCAGTAAGCACTGAGAGCAGAAAGGACAGACAGGGTGGACAAGCATCAATTGGCTCTGCTGAGAGATGTCTCTGTTGTTGTGCAGGCTGGCCAGAATGCTGGGAATTTATATTTACACTGGATTTTAAGCTGATGGAAAGAGTTTAATTAATCTGGGATTATCTGCTTGGTTCCCCAAGAGGAAAAACTTGTATTTATTCATGTATGAAATTTGTTCTCCCTTCCTCCCTCCCCACTTTCTGTCTCATTCCCTCTCTGTCTGTCTCCCTCTCTGTCTCTCTCTGTGTGTATCTGTCTCTCTTGGTAGTAAATCTGTTAAAACCTTTCGTGGTAATTTATTCTATTTGGGAATAATTGGGGACATTCAAATGGAACGTAAGCCAAAATTTAATTGTGTTAATTAAAAAAAATCCTTGAAACTCAAAGGAAATGCTGAATTTTCGGGAGATCAACTCACACACCTGGCTTGTGCCAGATTTGGCTGGTTTAGAGGTAGTGGACATATGGGGTTAGCTGGCATTTTACAAATGTTCTAACCTCTTTCTTTTTACCAAGGATGCTGGGGGCCTCATCTGGCTAAAATACATTCCAAGAAACATTGGGCCAGACTATCTGGGTGAAAATTTCAGGTAGTGTTTAGAGTAGGAGGAAGCCAGTGACCTCAAGTCCTAGGAGAAGTACCTGGGGCAATCAGATCACTGACCAAGACTCGTGATAAGCCTGTCAGGTGTTGAATGTGCTTTCTGAAACCAATGGAGCCTGTATTGAAGGAGCCTCTAAGAAGTAAAATGATTAGAATTACAGGGGTGTATCCACGTACTATTTCAAAGTTTTGACTCCCTAAAAGGGAATTAGTAGATACTTGGTAACTGGTAACTATTGTTATTCTCTGCATGCATCAAAAGATGCCTCATTACACACAACACATTTTTTTGTGATGCAGTCAGACTGGTCAGCTCATGCTTAGCCTACTCATTCTTGCATTTGTGTCTTTGTTTAACCCTTTGCCTGGGTTACCTTTCCTATGCCTTTTTGCCTATGTAAGTCTTCACTTTTCTCTGCTTCCTACTTTTCCTCTTTCTCGTCTACCTCCTCTTCATCTTTTCTTTTCTCCTACCCCTTCTACTGCTCTGAATAAATACAAACCACCATAATAAAACAATGGCTTGCATTTAATGATTATTAAAGAATTGCTACAAAATTCCTATGCACACTAGATAGAAGTTATCTGAATCATCTCTCTTTTAAGAAAAAATTTTTTCTTTTACAATCGCATGCATAAGGAGTCTAACAACAGAAGGAATATTCTAGAAAAATAAAGAAAAAGTAAAATTTGTATAATGGAGGGGAACATATAGATAACATTTAGCTAGCAGGTACAGGGACTTGTGGCCACCCTATATAATGTTACAGGCACTGTGCCACGCTCTTTAATCTTCATTATCTTGATTAATCATCACAACAACCCAATAAGGAAGATATTATTATTATCCTTATTTTAAAATATGGGGGCACTGGAGTTCAGAAAGGGTAAATAATTTGCTCAAAGTGATGTAGCTAAGAAATAGTGGAATTTGAATTTTAATTCATGTCAGTTTTATTCCAAAGCCCACTTTATATACTGCCTCCAGTCCTCAAGATCTAGCTAATAAAATTCTCTTTGAGAACTCTAACTCAGTGAATTGGTTTATAATCTGAACCCATATAACATAGTCTGCACTATCTAATCTAAAATATGAATACACACTATCACAAATTATCCTTTAATTGTTTCATGTGTATAAGCTTGGTTTTCACCTCTAGACTTAAGCTTTATTTTACATACAGCGCTGAGCATATAGTAGGTACATAGGATATACACTTCATCTTGAAGAAGAAGGAAGCCAAGCCATAGTTCTGGTAGTAGAAATTCCAGGAACAAGAAATGTGTGTTTATTCAAAGTTAGGACAACTGGATAATGCCTAAAAAAAAAAAAAAGTCAGTCAAATAACTGTTGTGTATGGACTTTTTTGGAAGAGTTGAGGTGAGGTGAAGGAACTAGACAACTCATGAAGGATAATTTGGCTAGTTTTTATCTTTAGTGGTTGACCAGTTGATGTGTATTCACAAGTTTCACATACATAAAATGATGTTGACATTGTTGGCTGAATCACCCAGTTAATAACCAACCACAGAGAAATAAGACAATAACTAGATAAAGTTGGCTATATAGATGTACCTCATTCTATAAGATAAGTGATTATCTTTGGTGGTACTGCAAATTAGTATAGCCATTATGGAAAACAGTATGGAGGTTTCTCAAAAAAAACTACAGATAGTACTGCCATATGATTGAGCAATCCCACCTCAGGATATGTACCCAAAGGAATGGAAATCATCTTGTTGAAGGGATACCTATACTCCCACATTCACTGCAGCTCTATTTACAATAGCCAAGATATGGAAACAACCTAAATGTCCATCAAGGGATGACTAGATAAGGAAAATGTGGTATATATACACAATGGAATACTAATCAGCCATTAAAGAAAATGAAATTCTGCCATTCGCAGCAACATGGATGAGCTTGGAGAAAATTATGTTATGTGAAATAAGCCAGGCACAGAGAGAGAAATACTGCATGTCCTCACTTGTTAAGTGGGAGCTAAGAAACAAACAAGGAAAGAAAGACCATAATAAAATGTTGAAATTTCAGAAGGAAAGAGCAGACCTATAGTTACTACACGTGGGAAAGGGGGAGAAGGAGAGTGGATAGAGAGTAATTGGGTAAGAGATACAAAAAGTAATTATGATTGGTAATGATGAACATGCTGATAATATTGATTTGATCATCACATACCGTACACAAATACTGATAGTCATCTCTGTACTCCATAAATATGTAAAAATCGATTTAAAAAGTACATTGAGTCAAATTCTCTTTCTTCTTTAACTTGGGTTGTCATTTTATATGTGCTCTATCTTCAACTGGCAGTGGTTTACTGCACGTTAGCTATAAGTTTAAGTTTTTATCTTATTCACTTCTCTGTCAGTTACAGGTGATTTTTTAAAAAAGACCTAAATCTACAAAACACTGAAATGAAGGAGTGATTATTTGCATTATGAAATCATTGACAAGGAGAATTCTACCCACGGTTTGCTTTGTACGAGGATACTTCAAAAGTTTTCATGGAAAGATTCATATTACTTTTAATTTTATTTAGCTTTTTATTTATTTATTTATTTTTAATTTTCTTTTTAAATTTTATTTTATTCTGTCAATATACAATGTGGTTGATTATTGTGGCCCATTACTGAAACCTCCCTCCCTCCTCCCTCTCCCCACTCTCTCCAAACAATGTCCTTTCTGTTTGCTTGTCATATCAATTTCAAGGAATTGTAATTGTTGTGTCTTCTTCCCTCCCCCACCAGGTTATTTCTGTATTTATTTATTTATTTTTAGCTCCCACAAATAAGTGAGAACATGTTGTATTTCTCTTTCTGTACCTGACTCATTTCACTTAATATAATTCTCTCTAGGTCCATCCATGTTGTTGCAAATGGCAGTATTTCATTCGTTTTTATAGCAGCGTAGTACTCCATTGTGTAGGTATACCACATTTTCCGTATCCACTCATCCGATGATGGACATTTGGGCTGGCTCCAATTCTTAGCTACTGTAAAGAGCACTGCGATGAAGATTGAGGAACAGGTATACCTTTGACTTGATGATTTCCATTCCTCTGGGTATATTCCCAGCAGTGGGATAGCTGGGTCATATGGTAGATCTATCTGCAATTGTTTGAGGAACCTCCATAACTTTTTCCATAGAGACTGCACCATTTTGCAGTCCCACCAACAATGTATGAGAGTTCCTTTTTCTCCACAACCTCGCCAGCATTTATCATTCACATTCTTTTGGATATTAGCCATCCTACCCGGGGTGAGATGGTATCTCAGTCTGGTTTTGATTTGCATTTCCCAAATGCTGAGTGATGTTGAGCATTTTTTCATATGTCCGTTGGCCATTCATATATCTTCCTTTGAGAAATGTCTATTTAGCTCTTTTGCCCATTTTTTAATTGGGTTACTTGTTATTTTGTTGTAAAGTTGTTTGAGTTCCTTGTATATTCTGGATATTAATCCTTTGTCAAATGTACATTTTGCAAATATTTTCTCCCACTGTGTTGGTTGTCTTTTCACTCTGTTAATTGTTTCTTTTGCTGTGCAGAAGCTCTTTAGTTTGATATCATCCCATTTGTTTATTTTTCCTTTGGTTGCCCATGCTTTTGGGGTCGTATTCATGAAGTCTGTGTCCAGTCCTACTTCCTGAAGTGTTTCTACTATGTTTTCTTTAAGAAGTTTTATTGTTTCAAGGTGTATATTTAATTCTTTAAGCCATTTTTAGTTGATTTTAGTATATGGTACGAGGTATGGGTCTAGTTTCATTCTTCTGCATATGGATATCCAGTTCTCCCAGCACCATTTGCTGAGGAGGCAGTCTCTTACCCACTGTATAGGCTTGTTGCCTTTGTCAAAGATCAGATGGCTGTAGGTGTGTGGACTGATTTCTGGATTCTCTATTCTATTCCATTGATCAGTGTGTGTGTTTTTATGTCAGTACCCTGCTATTTTGGTTATTATAGCTTTGTAGTAGATTACAAAGTCAGGTAGTGTTATGCCTCCAGCTTTATTTATTTATTTATTTTTGCTCAGAAGTGCTTTGGCTATGTGTCGTCTTTTGCTCTTCCATATAAATGTCTAGATAGTTTTTTCCATTTCTGAGAAAAATGTCATTGGAATTTTGATGGGAATTTCGTGTGTTGATTTTGTATCCTGCAACTTTGCAGAAATCATTTATCAACTCCAAGAGTTTTTTTGTAGAGGCTTTAGGCTGATATATAGAATCATGTCATCTGCAAACAGGGACAGCTTGACTTCATCTTTTCCAATTTGGATGCCCTTTATTTCCTTCTCCTCTCTGATTGCTCTGGCTAGTACTTCCAACACTATGCTGAATAGGAGTGGTGAGAGTGGGCATCTCCATTCAAGATGATATTGGCAGAGGGTTTATCATCTATGGCTTTAGTTATGTTGACATACTTTCCATCTATACCTAACTTATAGAGAGTCTTTGTCATGAGTGAGTGTTGAATTTTATCAAATGCTTTTTCAGCATCAATAGAGATGGTCATATGGTCCTTGTGTTTGATTTTATTGATATGGTGTATCACATTTATTGATTTGCGTATGTTGAACCAACATTGCATCCCTGAGATTAATCCCAGTTGTTTATGGTGTATAATGCTGCATATGTGTTGCTGTGCTTTGCTAGCTATTATTTTATTGAGGATTTTTGCATTTATATTCATCAAGGGTATTGGCCTGTAGTTTTCTTTTTTAGTTGTTTCTTTACCTCGTTTTGGAATCAGGGTGATGTTTGCTTCATAGAAAGAGTCTGGTAGGATTGCCTCTGTTTCAATCTTTTGAATAGTTTGTAGAGAATTGGTATAAATTCCTCTTTGAATATTTTGTTGAATTCTGCTGTGAATCCATCTGGTCCTGGTCTTTTCTTAGTTGGGGGACTTTTGATAACACCTTCAGTCTCTTTTATTGTTATTGGTCTGTTCAGATATTCTGCATCATCTTTTCTCAGTTTTGGTAGATTGTATGTGTCCAGAAACTTATCAATTTCCTCCAGATTTTCAAATTTGTTGGCATATAGTTTTTTATAGTAGTCTCTAATGGTTCCTTGTATTTCAGAGATATCAGTTGTAATATCACCTTTTTCATTTCTAAATATTGTTATTTGGGTCTTCTCTCTTCTTTTGTAGATAGCCATGCTAATGGTTTGTCAATTTTGTTTATCTTTTGTAAAAAACAACTTTTTGATTCATTGATCTTTTGTATCATTTTTTGGGTTTCAATTTCATTATGTTCTGTTCTGATTTTAATGATTTCTTTCTGTCTGCTAACTTTGAGTTTGTATTGTTCTTGTTTTTCTAGTTTTTTAAGGTGAAGTATTACGTTGTTCACTTGCCATCTTTCCATTCTTCTGAAGTAAGCATTTAATGCAGTAAATTTCCCCCTTAGTACTGCTTTTGCAGTATTCCACAGGTTTTGGTATGATCTATCATTGTTTTCATTAGTTTCAGTAAATTTTTGATTTCTTGTTTGATTTCTTCTTGGACCATAAGTCATTAAGTAGAATGCTGTTTAATTTCCATGTTTTTGTATAGTTTACAGAATTTCGTTTGTTATTTATTTCTAATTTTAATCCATTGGGTTCTGAAAAAATACATTGGATAGTTTTCATTTTTTTGAATTTGTTGAGACGTTATTTGTGACCTAACATGTGATCTCTCCTGGAGAATGATCCACATGCTGATGAGAAGAATGAATATTCTGAGGTTGTTGGATGGAATGTTCTGTAGATATCTGCCAAGTCCATTTGGTCTAGAGTGTTGTTTAGATCTTGTGTTTCTCTGCTGATTCTTGGCCTAGATGTTATGTCCAATATTGACAGTGGAGTGTTCAGGTTCTCTGCTATTATGGTATTAATGTCTATTTCCTTCTTTAGGTCTAATAGATTTTGCTGTATAAATCTGGCTGCTCTGACATTGGGTCGTATATATTTATGATTGTTTTATCTTCTTGATGGATGATCCCTTTATCATTATGTAGTGGCCCTCATTATCTCTTTTTATGGTTTTTAGCTTAAAGTCTATTTTATCAGATATGAGAATAGCTACTCCAGCTCATTTTTCATTTCTGTTTGCATGGTAAATCTTTTTCCATCCTTTCACTCTTAGTCTATGTGAGTCTTTATAGGTGAGGTGGGTCTCTTGAAGGGAGCATATAGTTGGGTCCTCCTTTTTTTTTTTTTTTTTTTTTTTTT
>NW_007728204.1:0-34503 GCF_000696425.1 Galeopterus variegatus | reverse complement strand
TTTTTTCGTGACCGGCAACGGATCGCAACCCTCAGTGTTGCACCCGTACCGGACTGGGACGGGCAATGGGATCGCAACCCTTGGTGTTGCCCCCGCTCCTCGCTCAGCCAGTGAGCCACCGGTCTGCATGTGGGATCCAATCCCTCGGCAGGAGCGCCTCTGCCCTCCCAAGCGGCACACTGTAGCAGTGCACCACCAGGCCGGCCCAAGTCTCTGTCTTTTGATTGGGGAATTTTATCCTTTTACATTAAGAGTTGTTATTGAAAAGGGTTAACTTACCCCTAGCATTTTATTGATTTTTTTTGGATGTCTTAAGTGTCTTTTGTTCCTTTCTTTCTGATTTACTGTTTGTCTTCAATATTTGTTGGTTCCTTAGGTTGTAGATAAAATTTTCTTTTTCTCTTCATTGTTGGCCTTTTTATTTTACTAGTGGGTTTTGATTTTCCTTACATTGTTATGGCAGTGGTAGCTATTTTTCAGTTAGCAAACCCAGTACTCCCTTGAGAATTTCTTGTAAGAGTGGTTGTGTGGTAGTGAACTCTACAGTTTTTGTTTATCTGAGAAATATATTCTTTGCCCTTCATTTTGGAAGTATAGTGTTGCAGGGTAGAGTATTCTTTGCTGGTAATCTCTGTCTTTTAGTATTTTGAATATATCATTTCCCTCCTTTCTGGCTTTTAGTATTTGTGATGAAAAATCTGATGTTAGAGAGGAAGATTTAACAACCTCAACTTTTTTTTTTTTTTGAAGCTCTTACAACGAGAAAATGGAGGGGACACATCTGGGTGGGAGGGGGAAGAGGGAGGAGGGAGGGAGGTTTTGGTGATGGGACACAATAACTAACTACATTGTATATTGACAAAATAAAAATAAAAATAAAAAAAGAAAAATCTGATGTTAGTCTGATTGGGGCTCCCTTATAGGTGATTTGAGTCTTCTCTCTTGCGGCTTTTAAGATTCTCTCTTTGTCTTTGAGTTTTGCCAATTTGAATATAACATGTACTGGAGAAGACCTTTTTGGATTGAGTACATTTGGGGATCTGTGAGCTTCCTGAATCTGAAGATCTGTGTCTTTTCCTATACCTGTGAAGTTTTGTGCCACTATTTGTTGAATATGTTTTCAATGCAATCTCCTTTTTCCTCCCCTTTTGGAATACCGATGACTGGGATATTTGAGCACTTTAGGTTGTCTGATATCTCTCTTATATTTTCTTCAATGTTTTAATTCTTTTTTCTTTTTTCTTGTCTGCCTGTATTATTTCAAACAACGCATCTTCACGGTCAGAACTTCTCTCTTCTGCTTCTGCAAGCCTCCTGGTTAAATTCTCTTTATTTAACTCTTTGAAGTGCACTTATATATGTTAACTAGGATTGGATTTATAAAATTTCCAACAGGATTATATATATATAATATATATACACACAGTCATGCATGTCTTAACAATGGGAATATGTTCTGAAAAATCTTTCTTTAGGCAATTTTGTTGTTGTGGAAACATTATATAGTGTACTTATGCAAACCTAGGTGTTATACCCTGTTGCACACTTAGGCTGTATGGTATAGCCTATTACTCCTAGGCTACAATCCTGTACAGCATATTACTGTATTAAACATTGTAGGCAATTGTAATAAAATGGTAAGTATTTGTGTATCTAGACATATTTAAACACAGAAATGGTACAGTAAAATCATGGTATTATAATCTTATGGCACTGTTGTAAATGTGGTTTGACATCATTATGCAGTGCCGGACTGTATACATATAATATCAATATGTATAAAATATATACAAATTTTAATAATTCTATTAAGTGAAGAAAGCTATAATTAATCTATAAACCACTGATAAATGTGTTGACTTCTGGTATTTGAATGGAGCCTTTGGTGAAAGCTTTTTGAAATGGGAGTAAATATTATTCATTGGCCTTTGTCCCTTAGAATTTTACTCCATTGAATTTTCAAAGAGTGGAGAATGCCTCTTTATCAAGTTTTCTCAATCTTGGAACTATTAATATTTTGGGCCAGAAATATTTTTTGTTGTGTGTGCATTCTTTCTTATTCATATGGACCATCCAGAGGGATAGTGAGCATTGCCAGCTATGGGCCCATCACTGTGGGGGACCGCAGATAAAGGCTAAGGCATTAAAGATTTTTTAAAAAGCATTTAAATCAACTTTCCTCATACCAAAGTCACATTTTTAGGCATAGTCTTAGTCACTAACCACTTTTTTAATTGACAAAAATTACATTTAAGTGTACAAAATGATGCTTTGAAATATGTATACATTGTGGAACAGCTAAATGAAGCTAATTAACATATGCATTACCTCACATACTTACCATTTTTTTGTGGTGAGAAGAGTTAAAATCTCCTCTTAGCATATTTTAAGTATACAATAAATTGTTATTAACTATAGTAACCATGTTGTGTAATAGTTCTCTTGAACTTTTTTCCTAACTGCAATTTTGTATCCTTTAACCAACATCTCTAACCACTTTTGATTGAGTCAATGAAAATGCTGCTATTTGACTGACTGAATGTGGTTTATGTTCAGATGGGGCCCATCTTATACTGTCTCTAGGGTGAAACACTGATGGTGGATTTTATTTCAGTAGATTCATGAAAAATCATGCAGTTTCTGCTAAATTTGGTGGACTCACATTACTCAGAGCTTGATCTCCCATCCTGAAGAGTGAGGGTAGTTCCAAAATTCTGGTGACTTCTTGGTGGGCAGTTATGCAAAATTTTCAGATATAAGCTTTGGGTAGTTTGCAAGTCAATTATACACTGAAAACATATATCAGGGCTATTTTCTTAGATGGATAGCAGGTAACATTGAAAGCCTATAATTTGATCTCTTGTTATTGACATTGAGTTTGATTATTCTTTAAAAGTGGGTGGCATGAGGCCTTTGATCAGTCACAGTCTAGAACATAGATGGCTGTAAAGCCTGTATCAGGTAACATAATTCTATAGTTTAATGTATTACATTCCTTTCTCTCATTCAACATTTATTAAGAGTCAGTATAACATAGTGGTTAAGACTGTTGTCTCACAAATCAAATTCTACCTGTGGCATTTATTAATTGTATGGTCATGGACAAATTACTGAGACTTTCAAAGCCTCAGTTTCCAATTTGTAAACTTGAGATGTATGAATAATACCTTGACAGAATTGATTAGAGGATTAAATCAAATAATATTCATAAAGTACTCAGTACATGCTCAATAGGTGTCAGTTATTACTAGTATTGTGTACCTATTATTTCACCTTATGTCTACTAGGGGTGATAAATTAAGGACATAAATAACTACAACATAAGGCAGAAGATGAAAGAAGGAATGATAAAATGCTTTGGTAGTTCAAGAGTATGTGAGTCCTTCTGGATGAAGAAACAGGGAAGGAATCATGGAGGAAATGACATCTAAGCTGTGCCTTGAAGGAAGGATAGAATTAAGGTATTTAGTTGTGAGAACACTAGTTCTAGAATCAGCTATAAATACCTACTGAGACTGGACTGCAAATGATGACATATCCTTTTCTTTATCGTCATCCTAGCAGTATGCAGAGAGGAAATTCACAACGGGAGCAAATTTCTGCCCAGTCGTGTCCCCCCGCCCCCTTCATTTTCCATAGAGAGCATAGGCAGTCTCATTTCCTGGTGCAATAATAGAGGCACTAATTTTAAGGTCATGTAGTCAGCCTTAAATTAGATGAAAGTTCATGAACTATCCAAGTAATCAAGCACTATGTAGATTTGTATTAGGCAATTACTCTAATCCAATATTGTGTGGTACTTTGGGGGTACAGCCCTTGAAGAAACTATAGTCACATTAGGAAATAATGACATAAGCACACTAAATAATAAAATACTACAGAATCCAGTATTCAGATATGTAGTGTGGACTTTCTAATAAAAGTTTTGAAAAAAGATTCATCATTGGGACCTGGAATGATTTTTGGAAAGAAGTATTCATGGAGGAATAGGAACTTGAGTTGAGTTTTGGATTGGTGTAAGGGAGGGGAGGGAAGAGTATTTGAAATGGAGAAATTCATGTAACAAAGCTGCAGAGGTGGTAATTCATGAATGAATGAATGAAGACATCTTCTAATCCATGGATTAAAACTTCTGCAAGTTCCGCATCTCCTGAGCTGAGGAATATTTGCAGAAGTGTGTTTGGATTTGTCATGTCCTAATACCTCCCTCCAGCTGATTTATAATCAGCACATAGAATTGGGGTGCTTTCTTAAATTCCTGCTTTTGCTATTGCTTTCCACCATCCAGAAGCTATGCATGCATGAACTAAATGAATGCTATGCCATTGACAGGAATAATTCTCCATTTCTAGACATTTTAAGGAAATGAATTGTATTGGCTCATTTTAAAAAGGTGTCTTTCAAAGTCAGCAAATTCTTCGACACTTCTCTCTTCTCCCTCTTCAGTATGTGAACCCCACTGGTTTCCTAGGAAGATACACTGGCTGTCATGGTAAAAACTACGCTAATTGGCTTCCACTACTTGATGTTCTGTCAAGCTCACTGTCCCACTGAGGATTTGGAATAGAGCACTTAACTTTTTGCTTCTCAAAGAACAAGTTCCCAGCAAGTTAGCTGCCTCAGCAGATAATGGAAGGTGTTTGAAATGTCCAATATGTTATCCAAATATTTCACCCTTCATGGGGCCAGACATGCACAGTTTCACTTTCATTTGGTACCTTCTTTCCACAGAGAGTGCTGATGAAAACTCAGCTGGAGATTTTTTAACTGCATTAAGTGGATTTGGGGAATTTGTAAAGAATGAAAGAGTGTAGGCAGACCATTAATTCGAGAAAGAGACGTGAGTCTATGATAGAGTTGGTCTGAAGCAATCTGTGAAGTAGTCCTCTCTTTTGTTGTTCCTTCCCTGTTTTCCATATTGCTGCAAGGAGCAAAGGAAGGAAAACAAAACAAAACAAAACAAAACAAATCAAAACAAAAAAGAAAGGCAAACAAGCCTAATACCACCCCTACAAGTTCTGGTTTCAACTTTAGACTGCTTCTGATTTCTCTTCTACTATGATCTGAATGTACCCCCAAATTTATGTGTTGAAACTTAATCTCCATGGTGGTGGTATTAAGAGATGGGGCCTTTTGGGAAGTGATTAAATGCCTTACAAAAGTACTGGAGGGAACTAAATTAGCCCCTTTTGTGCACTTCCATCACTTCCTCCATGTGAGGAAACAGGGTTCATCCCCTCCAGAGGATGCATTAACAAGGCACCATCTTGGAAGGAGAGACTGGGCCTCTCACTAGACATCAAACCAACAACTGCCTTTATCTTGGACTTCCCAACCTCAAGACTGTGAGAAATAAATTTCTGTTTTTTTACGAATTACCTAGTATATGGTATTTTGTTATAGCAGCACAAACTGACTATCACGCCTTCTATTCCAGCCTTACAAATCAAAATGTAGCTATCTGGTGCATTGTGCCAGGGCCATGTTCTCTGGTAACTTATAGGAAATGTGAACTATGGTTTTCATGGCTCTGAATGACTTAAGATATCACTTATATGACATCATTTGAAATTGTCCTTGAGACCATTGGATCAGATCTTTTGGTATTCCTTATATAAGATTATGTAAACAGATGCCATTGTCCTAGATCTTCTTGGTAGTAATGACTCACTGAAAAATTCTGAGCATACTGTGTAGCTCTATTCCTCAGTTTTTCCAGTGGAAGAAGGGTTTTTTTGAGACTGCTTTCCCTTACTTTGGAGGAGCTCTAAATGGTATGATATCAGGAGTTCCTGAATATGTTTTTACATCTCCCAGAACACTTTTAGTGATGTTGCAAACTCACCTGAAAACTCTTCATTTTATCTATTTCTTTAAACCCATTTTTATTTGTCATTGGTCCTCTATACCTCACTATGAATGGGGGTGAGAAATGGTTCTGAGCTCTGGCCACCTGAATGAAGAAGGAGAGAAAACACTAGGAAAGAAAAGTGTCCAATGGGAGTCTGAGACTGGAAAACAACTTAACTTTTGAACCATTTTGTCTAAGGCTGGTAGTGGGGATAATAATGATAATCATCGTCATCAGGAAGAGTTGCCCAATTAAGTGCATAGTTGAGAATGATGCTGTACTTATAGAACTTCATAGACATAGTCGGTTTCTGCAATGAATCTAAGACAAACACACTACCATAGAGACTGGGTTGGTGTATGCAAGTATTGTCAGCTGGTGAAAAATGTGTGGTTCATATTTCATACAGGCTAAAGATCAGTTAATTTGGGGGGAATAAGAGTCAGTGAGATTAAAAATATAAAGAGAAAGGAAACCTGAATTTTGTGGCTTTACTCCTTCTCAAATATTTGGAAATGGTTTGGCTTTCTTTCCTGCTTTAGGAAGTAATGTCACAGAATCTACAGTGATAAGGAAACCTGTTTCTAGGCATCAGAAATTTTGTTCAGACTAACAAAGATTACTGTTTGTTCTTGGAATTGGAGATGGAGAAAGAGAAGGATGGGTGAAGACTGACACTGAAACATCCTTATGTACCCAAAGAGTATAAATATATGCTCAGACTTATTGAATAACTAAGTCCCAGGTACTGTGTGAAACCCTACTAATTAACTGATTTAATTCTACTAACAAGCATTACACAGATGAGGAAATAGAGAAACAGAGAGTATAGTATAAATAAATTGCTCGAAGTCACATGGCTATACACAGTACCACCACCACTCCCCATACACACACATTGTACTAAATTTCTGCGATATGATTTTTTATGTTTTTGTTTTTTCCTTGTCATTGGGCACTCTCTCTGCAAAAAGAGGATACAGTTACTTGAGAACTCCACTTCATTGGGTTCTGATTAACTGAGGTTGGTTCTTTCGTAGGGAGGTTGCAGATGACTCAGTTCAGGTACATGTAGCCTCTTATTCTCCACCAAATAATCACATCTCATGGTAGCTAGTTTCTGGAGATTGGGGAGGCTAACATTAATACACCAGAGAAACTTGATACATCAAGGCAGAACCTTGATTTAACTAAAATAACTCAAAGGGCCGGGAACTCTATTGAATTCAAGTTGTTCTTATAATTCTATTGTTAAAGCCCTTCCTTTCCAACAATCCTCCAGCCGCCCAGCCTTAATGGCTTGTTTACATAGGGTTCCTTTATTTGAAAGGGATAAAGAGCTTTGCAGCTCATAGGGTGGAGATGAAGCCTGCCTATGCTGTAGTTCCTACAGTTTCCCATACATGTTTCCATAGAAACAAAATTGTCTCTGGAACTAAAAATTCCTAGATTTGCTTTCCTTTTTATGTTGTTTGAAACTTGTGCTAACTTTTACAAAACTGAAGGTGAAATTCCTGGATTTCCATTCTTCTGGGCAGTTACCAGAGTCTGTGTGCTTAGAAAAGAAAGAGGGCACTTACCAGTTTTTGAGTCAGATTTGCATTAACCCTTGATACCAGAGGAGAGAGATATACCTAGGTGTGTGAATCCCCATTCCAACCCTCTTTTCAACTCAGTCTTTCCATTCGGCTCAGCCATCTTGCCCCAAGGCATAGGAACATTTTGGAGGCAAGAGAAGTTGAGAACATTGGCTCTAGAATCAGGCAGAGTTGGAGTTGACTTCAGTCCTTGTAACATATCAGCTTATGTGAGCTTGAGAAAGTAATTTAAGCACTCTGATCCTCTAGTCATCATCTGTTATATGGGGGATAATATTGATACTTGCTTCATGGGAATTTGGTGAAGATTAAATGGGTTAATCTGTGTTTTGCTTGGTGCCTGAAGCACAGTAAGCATTCAATAAATGGTAGCTTTTTAAACAGTTATTTCTCTTCTTTTGAAAACTCACCAATCTTTCCTTATCCATCACACCTTTCAAGGCCTTTTCTTGAATCCCATCTCATGTTGTCTGCTTTGATGTCACATTGCTTGGCAATTTTGAGTTGCTTGGTAAGTGGGTTCTACTTTTATTATAGATGGGTGTTGTCTCACAGGTCCCCTAGGTTATAATCACCTGAGGGCCAAGGTGTGCTCTTGCCTAGCACAATACTGAGCACCCAACAAATGCTAATTAAATGTTCCTGGAAGTAAATTCTGGGCTCTGGGCTTTATTAAGTTTTCCAGAGACTATTTGAAGTTGGCTTCTTGTTCCCACAGGAGTCTGGATAACCATTAGCATCACTAGCTTTTTTAATACAATCTGGTAAGACATGTCCAATGTGCCCAATGTAGTAGATTCCATCTGTAAGGATCGATGAAGATGAAAGAATGCTATTATACAACCTAAGGTATCTGTGCCTTGAGTGCTCCTGTGCCTGAAGCTCATTTAATTTGAGGGAAGAATTATATTAAATAATTTGGTTATCCTCAAGGACAGACACTGGAGCCTTTTATTGAGTGAGAGCTGACAATGCCTCCAGGCAGACTGAGCTGGGACCAAAGTCAGCTTCACTTTGATTCCCTTTCTGATCACCATTGGGTGGTGGTATCACTCAAACTGAATGTGTTAACTTTCAGCCTGGGCTATTTTTCTCAAATATTTTGCAGTTAAAGATTATGTCTAAGGTAAAAAATCAGTTATGGGAAAGTGCCTAAGTTAAATAGTGAACTTCTTGCAGGTGGCCTGCTGGAGCAAAAGGGGAAACAATAAGGAATTACTCAGGAAAAATCAAGTCTTCACTAGTGCTTTGCAAAATAGAGGGGGAAATGAAAACAGAACTTCTGTGATAATTGAATGCAGAGCATGGATTTGCCTCAGTTCTAAATTCCTTTATCACTCTAGTAAATAGTAGATGTTATTTGAATTCATATTATTTTTGCCACACTGAATAGAGCAGGCATCTAAGGAGGGTTTTTAGGAGATATTTCAGTCCAGGGCCACATCCTAGTGCAAGGGTAATTTTGCCATTCTCTGTGTAGCTCTCCCTATAGCTATCAGTGTTGATGGCATCCAGGTACCAAGTTCATTGAATTTTCTCCATGAAGAAAAAAAAAACCCAGCCTTGGAAACTTCTCTCTGTAACCTGGAGAGCCACCTGAAATTTCACCGGGGATCAAAGGGAATGCCTGAGGCATTGACTGGTAAGAAGACAAAAAGTGGAGAAGAAGAAAGAGAGTGTGAGAGGAGACAGAGGACAGGAAGGAAAACAAAAAGGGAAGTGTTTCGGCTTATTGAGCCAGCCTGCTAATTGCGTTCCCTACTTCTGTCCTGTCTCTCTCCAGTCCTTTCTCCACACAGCCACCATTGATCTTCCTAAATATAAATCTGATTGTCTCATTCCCCTCCTTAAAACCCTTCAATGTTCCCTGTTGACTTGAGCATCAAGTTCAAACTCCCTGTCATGATGTACAAAGCTCTTCATGATCTGTCTTTTGCCATGATCAGTCTTATCCTCTCCTACTTTGTTTCACACTTGATGCTGCAGTAATATTGAATGGCTTACAGATATGTCTGCCAGTACAGTAACTTTCCTGTCCTACTACATACTAATCACACAAAAGGTTGCCACATGTCCTTGCCATACGAATCACTCTGTTTGGGACACTGCTTTCACCTTTCTGCGCTAATTTCTATTCACACTTCAAGACACAGCTCAGATAGTAGCCCCTGTAAAAAGCTTTTCCCAACTCCTTCAGATGGGACTGCATTTCCTCTCTGAGTTCCATGGCATCTTGTCACTTATGCCATTATATTGAATGATCCATTTACATGTCTGTCTTTTCCACTAGACTGAGAGCTCCTTGAGGATGGGGATGAAGGTACTTGAAATATTTAACATGGTGCTGAGTGGTATAGAGAAGGCAAAGGCAGTGTTCTTAAGTGTCTGACAGAAGCAGTAATAGTTTGAGCTTTCTTCCTGTACAGCAGATGCTTGCTCTCTCACTGGCTTGCACTTTTGTGAAAAGCTGTTTGTACAATTCTTCATTAACTCCTGGCTCTATGAAATGTTTATATTTTAAATGGATGTTTTTTGTGTCTTCTTTTAGGGAACAGTGGAATTTCAGGCTGACATAGATATACGAGGGGTCTTCTGGGTATATACCCAAAGGAATGGAAATCATCATGTCAGAGGGACACCTGTACTCCCAAGTTTATTGCAGATCAATTTACAATAGCCAAGAGTTGGAACCGGCCAAAATGCCCATCATCGGATGAGTGGGTAAGGAAAATGTGGTATATTTACACAGTAGAATACTATTCTGCTATGAAAAAAGAATGAAATACTGCCATTTGCAACAACATGGATGCACTTAGAGAAAATTATGTTAAGTGAAATAAGCCCAGCACAGAAAGAGAAACATTGCATGTTCTCACATATATGTGGGGGCTAATAATCATAAATAAATAAATAAACAACAAAAAAAGGTACAACAATCACAATAATTCTTTGAATTTTTTAAGAGAAGAGAACAGAACTGAGATTGCTGGGGATGGGAAAGGGGAAGATGGAGTGGGGAAAGGGAAGAATTGGTAAAGAGCCACAAAAATCGATTACATTGTATAACAATAAATTTAAAAAAATTAAAAAATAAATGACATACTAGGGGGTCTTTAAAAATTTCATGGAAAGATTTGTACTATCTTTTAATTCCATTTTTCCACAAACATTTTGAAGTACCTTCATATTGTCCTTGGCACTCGCACCACATGGTTTAGGAAGCTGTCCATTAAGGTTGTGCTTAGTTAGGGTGAACCCAGAACCAAGTGTTCACTGATCACCACAGTGATCTGTTAACATTCAGTTAATTTGTCTCTTAAGAGAAAATGTGGGTATGTTGATATTGGGGCATTAGCTAGAGTGTGAATTCTTTGAGTAGAGAGACTGTCTCTGACATGGCTGGGGTTTCCCAGAGGGCCCTAAAACATGGGAGAGACTTGATGTGTGTGAGTGTGTGTGTTTGGGGGGTGTTCTTGGCCAGTTCTGTTGACTGATGGGGGATTTTTTCTCTTCATATTATGCCTAAACCAGAGTGCAGGGCAACACTTTAATACAGTTCAGCCAAGATCGTTTGTCCTGTGCCTCAAATCCCAGAGAGCTATATTAAGTCTAAGGCTTAAATAAAAACTAGTGCAAAGGAAGTGTCTCAGTCCATTTTTGTTGCTTATAATAGAATACCTGAAACTGGGTAGTTTATAAAGAAACAAAATTTGCTCCTTACAGTTCTGGAGGCTGGGATGTTTAAGGCCAAGGGGCCACATCTGGTGAGGGCCTTCTTGCTGGTGAGGACTCTGCAAATTCCTGGGGTGGCACAAGGCATCACATGGTGAGGGTGCTGTACTTGCTAGCTCAGGTCTCTCTTCCTCTTCTTATAAAGCCGCCAGTCCCACTCCCATGATAACTCTTTAACCCATGAATGGATTGATCAATTCACGAGGACTCTGCCTCTTAAAGGCCCTACCTTTCAATGCTGCCATATTGGAGATTGTTTCTTTTCTTTTCTTTCCTTTCTTTCTTTTTTTTTTTTTTTTTTGAGATTCAGTTTCAACATGAGTTTTAGAGGCGACAAACATTCAAACCATAGTAAGAAGTGAAAGATGGATGGAGAATAGCTTGAACCATCAAACTGGGCTAGTTTCATCACACAGTCATTTCTCAGAACTTTCAAATGGTTCTTATCATTGAAAAATGATTTTAAAAAATGAAGCAGTCACATCTTACAGTATCCAGAGGAAAATGTGCTTTAAGTAGCAAGATCCAGTCTGTTCTTATTGGAGAAATGCCAGTTCTACTGATGAAAAAGTTTTTCTCATACCATCTGTCAGTTATTAGAGTAGTCTGTGTTTAACTCCTTCCGTGCCAACATAAAAGAATTTACTAATTTAGTAACTCACTACATCACTTGCTGTGGCGGGTAAGACATGGCACTTGCTTTCAAGGGGCTTAAAATTTAATGAGAGGCAAGAGATATACATGATCACATATAAAGCAGGCAGAACGCACTAAGTGCTGAAAGGGAGCTATCAAATGTGGTGGAAGCATCACTGAGAGGGAGATTATTTCTGGCTAGGGTGAGGAGAAAACATCATGGAGGCCTCTGAATGCAGGGGACAAGAGCAGGCGGGATTAGCATGTTCAATGCCATAGAGGTGGAAAAGTCCGGGACAGCTCTGTATAATGGGAATAGTCTGTTGTAACAGGAGTATGGGATGTGGAAATAACAGCAAATAAGGTTTTACAGATTGCTTAGGGTTCAGAAGGAGAAAGCATTTGAGTATCAGGTTAAGAGGTAGGCATTTTATTCTATAGAGTAGACAATGGCTTGTCAGTGCCTTGCTCAGAGCTTTGCTTTAGAAGGACTATTTGGGCATCCTAGGCAGTATGAGTTAAGCACTGAGATATTTTCTTTAACTTCAGGGGAGGTAGAAATTGACACATGGCTTCTGCTATTCAAGATTGTGATTCATTAGATTTTTAGAGCTGTATTTTTCTTTTATTCATTGCTACTAGGTTGATAGATAGCCCTGAGGTCACTGCTCAGGCAGAGACGCTATCCTGGTTGGGATGAGAGGGTATATTTTTCTGCTGGACTTTGAAGCTACATAAATTTTGTGGGTTTTGAGTTAAACCTCAGCTAACTTTTCAATATCAGCTTGATGTTCTTTATTTCATGAATATATATGTATTTGTATATGTGTATGGTTTTTGATTTTGGGGGGAGGGGCAAATTTTATAACTCAGTTTTTCTGTATCTCATGGAATGAAACAGCTGGATGTTGGGAGTGGTGGTAAGGAGAATGGGAAATTACATCTGAAATATCTGTATTTTTATTCTCCAAGTTTCTTCTGGCTTAGTGCTATTAAGAGGCTTACTTTATGGGCTACATTTTTGGTAGGAATAGCACCAGTGTTTCTCAAAGTGTGGCCCTCTTTGACTACCTTGCCACACGATTTACCCGGAGAGGAATCTAGATAGGCTGAACCAGAGACCAGGTATCTGTGTGTTTAATACGCTCCCCAAGTGATTCAGACACATGCTCGGGTTTGAGGACAACTCAAGTAACAAAAGATTAAAAGCCAAGAAAATGGAGTTTTGAATAAAAAAGGTACAAATGGTAGATCATAAGGTTATTAAAAGGAGTTTTGACAAGTCTAGAAATCTTGGAATTTTGGATTTTTTTTTTCTCTTAATTTGGCAAGCTAGGAATTTGGGGGTCAAAGAAGAGAAATTTTTGGTAGAAGGAACTTTCCATTTTGGAATGGTCTTTCTCCCTATTTCCTCCCTGTACAAATATGACCCATTTCTCAAGGCTCATCTCCTCTCATTTGTTCCATGACCATCTCAGTCAATGAAGATATTTATGGTTTTTAGAGCTGCCTTCACTTCTTGGTTGTTCCTTTCATTTGCCATTTAGTCTTGGGGACTCTTTTGTTATCAAATTGCATACAGTGGTGACTTCACCCTTGGATTGGGATTTGCCTGTTTCATGCCAGTTGATGTCTAAATTCCTTGAGAGCAAGGGCTATGTTATTCTTTATGCTCTCACCGATTCTGTAGCATCTAGCACTATGTTTGTCACCCACTAGGAGCATAATAAATGCTTGCAGAGTGCATGAAAGGATTCCAGAGGACATGATGTAGCTTTGCTTGAGAAACACCAATACCTAAGCCATGCTGAGGGATAAAGGGGAATGTGAACCTAAAACTCATGCATATATTCACTAAAATAGTAGACTACTTAAAAATGAAGTGTACAGAGTTTTCTTGCTTCCCAGTAGCTTTTAGAGAACTACAGTGAGCCAAAATTATTTTTCATTTATAAAAAATAAACCGATTTCCATAACTCACCTTTCGTTTTCAACACTTTCTTTCAATTCCAACTATGACTCAGGTTTGCTTTATTTCTGGCAGCATGTCGTCTTTTTACTGGGAAGTGTAAAGAACTTGGAACAATAACTTTCAAACTTCCCTAGTCCTTCTATACTAGTCCCTCATAAATTCTGAGGGATGGTCGTTTGTGTTCGCTGATTACATCACCCCTTATACTGGCCCTGTTGTGGGATCTTTTTCTTCCTTCTGGAACTTGATAACTGATACTGTTTAATTTCATTTATCAAGATCATAATTTTACCCATTTATCCCTTCCCCCTTATTCTTCCTTTGCAGCCATAGCTTCCCTGATTTTTAAATGTGGGGGACTTGGAGTGGGTGGGAATTGATGCCTGCCTGGACTTTTTACGTACCATCAGCAACATTATTTCTATATTTTTCTGCCACTGAAAATGCCTCAGCCCACACATAACTAGTTCTCACTCTCTTCCTGTTCCCCCACCCACAGCATCCTCCCGCTCACTCTCAGATGTCTGCTCCCCTTCTCAGTGGCTACTTTTGTTCACAGTTCCAGAATGGTTTCATTCATCACTGTCGCAGTCCCTGTCGATGGCAAACTCTTCCATCTTATCTGTGTCCACCACTACATGAGTTTGCATTTAATATTTTAAGGAGTTTTCTTTGTTTCTGACATTTCTCCACCTACTGATACTTGTAGTTATGTGGCTTGCTGTCATCTTTTTTTTTCTGCCAGTTAGTTTGCAAGAACCAATCTCCCCCAGAAAAATGCAAGAGGATCGTCCCGCCACTCAGGAAATCTATGTAATCTTCATCTGACATTGGTTACAAGTGCTCACTTTTTTGTGGGGGCGGTGAGGAAGACAAACTTCAGAAGAGGAGGAACAATTTAAGAATTTGGCAGAAGGGGCTGAAAGTTGGAAATTATTAGGCTGGACACTGGGAAATTTGGGGTTTGATTTTCTGCTCTGGGCTGACCTGCTGTCAGTTCTGTGTAAATTACTTAGTCTATCTGTGTCCTCTTCTGTGCTATGGGAGTTATGTTAATTTTTAAACTAGTGTAGGAGGGAAGTAATGGATATTATATTATGAAAATAGAAAGAGTATCAACAATAATGATATTGCTGGCTGAAAGCTTACTATGTGCAAAGGTGCTAGGTGATTTGTAGAAATGATGTCTAGTCCTCAAGACAATATTGAATAACTTGGCACTCAGGAGTATTCAGTGTCTTTCTCAAGACAACACAGCTTGTAAGGGATGGAATAAGAGTTTGAACATAGATCTGCCAGGTTCCAGAGTCCACAGTCTTATGATGACGTTGCCACATAAGATCAGGGTGGTACTGAGCACAGTTGAGTGTTCTCAGTTTTTGTGTCTCCTCTTGCCTTGGCTCCTTCAGGAAATCCACTGATACTGGACTTATATATGACTAGTGATGTCTGGGTTTGAATTTCAGCTCAGGCATTTACCAGCTATATAACATTGGGCAAGTTATTTAACTTCTCTCTGCCTATTATCCACATCTGTATAACGGGAATGATAAGGGATGACAACAGCCTCTACCCCAAAGTTTTGTCATGAGTCTTGATGAGTTAACAAACACACATAAAGTACTTTTGTTTAACACGTTGTAAGCCCTCAGTGATTGTTAGTTATCATCACTGTCAGCCACAGCATTATTTCCCTATAGCACTTCTCCCCAGATCTGTTCTGTCTGGATACTCCAGGTGTATTCTTCCTTACTTCCTTGTAGAAAAAAACCCTCCTTGTCTGTGTCCTGTTTTTGGAGAGTCCTGCCCTGTATCTTCCAAAAGGACTGATCCTTTCAAGATAAATTAACTCATTCTGTGGCATTAGCAGTAATTTACTTTGGATTAGGGTTTTTGATGACACCATTCTTTAACCCCAAGAGGTGAAATCTTTTAATGCAATTTCAAATTGCACTGCTTTGAGCCTGAAGGGAATACAGGATGGAGGTGTGTTGTGTTGTAGTTAGGACTTAAGCATGTTTTCTTCAAATACAGCAGGGCCACTTCATGGTAAATTTTTTTGTTGGGATTATAATAATAGAAAACACACAGTAATTACTTTGTGCCAGACATTGTTCCCAACACTTCTTATTACCTCATTTAATCCTCACAACAACCTATGAAGTAGATGTTATTATCCTTATTTTATATAAGTTAAAGCACAGAGATGTTAAATAACTTTTTCAAGGCTACAAACTAGTAGCTGGTAAAACTGGGATTTGAGCCCAGGTTGTACTCTTAACTACCAGACTATATTGCCTCTACATGAAGAAAAGGTTTCCCTGGCTTTTTTGTAAGTTTGAAAACCACTGATCTTTAATATTGGAATTCAGGGCACTGACTTATCGTGAAAAGGTTGGGTGATGTCAGAAAAGTGTCATCCTAAGTTTGTAATTTTTATTGTTTCAACATTTCAGTATTTTTTTTTATCATTTCAATGTATCATTTACTCTTTAGTAGCCAACTCTGTAATTTTCAAACACTGCTTTGTCAGTAGGTGGCAGAAGAGAATTGTAAGTCATGTGATTCCTAAGGCTTGAGGCAGAAATCAAAATGTCTACATATGCCTTTTTAAAAAGTACTCTATTAACAAACTCCTAAGTAACATGAACCTTAATTTTTTTTAGAACTCTTTATGGAACAAAATCAAAGTGTCTGATGTATAGTCTCTCAAAACCATATTATACCAAAAAAAAAGAAAAGAATGGTTGTAAAAAGTAAGATTGTTTCACCTTCAGAAAGAAGACTTATGGAGATGAGGTAATTGTCCTCAAATATTTGAGCATCAAATGATCTTCATGAGGAAGTGGAATTAGGCTTGTTCTCTTTGGACTGAAGGGCTGAACTAGAGCCAATATATAAAAGTTACAGGGAAAGTAAATTTTGGCTCATTATAAGGGAAAATTTTCTTAAAGAGTTCTTTAATGAAGCAAAATTCCTAACTGATGTTTTACTATTACTGCAATATACTTGGGGAAATAAGACTTTCTGAGAGATAGTTATCAAGGAAGTCTTTATAGGTACCTTTTCTTAGTTATTAATAAATGTGATCTTTCAAATCTTTAAAACTTGATTCTACAAGAAAGCGGTCTCTTCTGTACACATACCACTTGTTGAGTGCTTATTGTTATTAAGTCTCAGGTCTGTCTTATTTGAGCTTTGGATCCCTACTCCTCAGAAAACCTCTAACAGGTCACCATTGCTATTTCTGTGGTTCGTGACTTTATCCTCTCATTTCAGGTGGCCTCTCTTGCATGTTCTGCTCTGCCTTCTGATTTAATGTGGAAAACCCAAAAGACTTAATCTTTAAACCTGTCAGAACACAAGAATCCCACATTCTTCCATCAGGAGAGGGGAGAGCATCTACCTTATTCTCTTGTCTGGTTGAACAAGCTTCCTGGTATCCCAGCATTTTCTCTGAACAGTTACTCTAGAATGGAGACAGCAAGGATTAAAAAGTGACAGAATCTTGTAAAACAAAATGGAACAGAATTTGAACTTTTCAAAATCACAGGGTGGACCTTGGTGTAGTCTATAATCACTTCTAGGTATTTTCCTATTTTGCTCCTTCAGACTAAGGCAAAGGTTTTTATCACTGTCTTGGGAATCATAGTTTTGTTAAATAAAGAACTCTTATTTCTACGAGGAGAGCAAACTCTAGTAAGAGCTCCTGAAATATGTTCTTCAGGATAATGCTGAGACAGAGTTGAGGATAGAGATGCTATTTTTGTCTGCTGTCTCTCCTGGTCATATTAAATATTCCCTCAATTTAAAATTTGTCAAATTTCAGTACTCTATGACAGAAGAACACTTTGATGAAATGCTTGGGAAAAGATGGTATCTGGTGTGTCAGACTGGAAGCTAGTGAGATTTTAAGCAACTCACCCTTGGAAGTATATAGTAGTTTCTTGGTTGAAGATTCCTAAATATATTGTGGACTATATTTTATTAGGAGCAAAGCCGGCTCCTACCCAACCCCAGCCTTGTTTTTTTGTTAGATATTTTCTTATCTTGTAAGCATGGCTGAATATTGTGTCCCTCCAAATTCACATTAGAAAAGAGAAAGAGATGCATCATTTTTTGACTAACCCTAATGAGGCATGGATAATAAAGAAAAATTAATCTCTAAAAGCTGAAGGGTTTAACCTAACTATAAACCTTTACCTGGAACTGTTAAGCAAGAGCTCATATTTTCCTATTTGGAGATCACATCATTTGTTTTCTTGCTTACCATCTAATCTGGGAGCTAAGGGAGCCAAGAGCCCAACTAATATCTGATTGCCTTAGCCTCTCCTGAATATGTAAGAAATAACTGAAGAATCCACAAGGAGCTGAATTAAGGAAGAAATGCCTATATTTTTCATCACTGGTTGCAACCTGAGGGTTGGAAAATAGGGGAGGTGTAGTTGTAACAGCTTCTGGAAGTGGCATTCCATTTTTTACATGAGTCAGTAGAAAGAAGCCAGATGCTTCTGATCTACTTTCACTCTTTTCTGAACCTGTGATAAGGAAACCTCTATTAACCTGAATGCTGGGGTGTGGAAAGAAGGGAAGCATAATAGGTTCTGTTTAGTGGAAGTTTTCAGGATGACTTGTAAATTCTCTTCTCTCTGGGTTGGAAATATTTCTTAAACATTGGAATAACTACTATCTATTAGGCCCCAACTGGGTCAGTGCTCACCTTATAACTACCCTGGGAGGTAGATGGTATATACTATCTTGATTATACAGATGAAGATTCTAAAATTCAGAGGGCTTAAGTAAAATTTCCAAGGCCACACAACAAAGACATAGAACACAAGAGTATGAAACCAAAAGCTTTTACCCTGCTTTTTCGTCTTTACCACTTGAGGGTCATGCTAAGCCTTAGGACTCTGTTTTGGTGTCAGGAACTACCTAAATGTTAGGGTTATTGTTCCCTCTTTGACTGAGTGTCTTCAACAATCAAGTCCAATCAAGTCCTCTAATAGAGACTATTTGTTGAGTGGTGGTTGATGCCTAAAAGACACAAAGTCAAGATTATTGTTGTTGGGGACATTATAATCTAATAGTAGAAACAGGAAACACGTTGAGCTTTTTTTTTTTTTAATTACTGTGCTCTATTAATAAATGAGAGCAAATCCCTCCACAGGTGTGACAGAATTTATCTGTTGGCTTGCAAGTTCTACTTTCTAAAGGTTCAACAACCACTTAAACATCATTTTGGGGATGTTTTAAATACAAATTAAAGTGATTTTACTAAGAAGTCTTGGTCTGCTGTAGGAAATACCATGAGACTACCCAGAGTCTCCCCAGCCCTGGCCAGTGTTCCACCTTTTTGTACTATGCATGATGTATCTCAATTCTGGATGAATTTTGGTGGGCACAGTAAAAATGTTCCTGAGAAGTTAACTGGTGAATACCATTTGTATTAGTCCATTTCTGTTGCATGGAACTGAGTGATTTATAAGAAAATAAAATTTATTGCTTACAGTTTCAGAGTCCAAAGTCCAGGGAACACCTTTGGTGAAGGCCTTGGTGGTGGTAACAGTGACACAGGGGTCTCACATGGCAGAAAATGGTAGGGCAGAGAGAGACTAACCCACTCATGTACTCTTCTTTTAAAGCCCTCAGAACCACTCCCCTGGCCACCATTTTTAATCCATTCATTATGGCATGGTCTTACAATCTAATCACTTCTTCAAGGCCCTACCTTTCAATTGCTATAGTAGGATTACTCACCCTCAATGTTACAGTGGGGATTAAGCCTCAATGAGGTTGGCAGGGGCCTGGGGTGGGGGAGGCATCCAATCTACAACACCATTTTTTTTTTCAATTGAATTGTTATTATTGTGCTTGTGAAACTATTAAAAAATTGTGTGATTGATCCTTGCTAAAAGAAAGCAAACAAACCCCTAATTGAGTTGTTCTCACACATTTGATTTTTATCTATTAAACAGCTTAAGGTGGAACAGATCAACATGCACAAAAACTGGACAGCTCCTTAATTTATTGTAATGGGGTTTGAACTTTATTTCTGACTACAGTCACATGTGTCAAGGGGAAGTTCAGGAAAGTACAAAGTCCTGGAGAGGGTATCTTCCCTCAGCAATGTGAGCAGTACAGTTTGTCTGTTTTCCCCATAATGAAAAATGTCAGGTAAAGTCACTTTTGGTGCGATCTGGATTTCTGAGGAATACCATGGGGATTCTGGTTGTAAATCAGTTAGGTCAGACCCATAAAGCATTTTGTCTTTAAAAATATAGTACAGAATATCTGACTAGGATGTGCTGAATGAAGGAGTGTATTTCAGACTAGGTTTACAAGGGGATTTCTGAGGGGAATACTTTAGTAAAAACTGTAAATCCCTCCTTTGCTAGAGCCATACATTTTAGTGGTTACCTTTGGTAATTGTGGGCAAAGGCCAGGCCCTTAATTGACTGCCTTTATTATTGTAGGGGAATTCAGGTTTTCATCTTGGTTCCCAGGGACATAATTAAATATGAATGCACTGATACAACAAAAGAGGAATAACTAAATCAGATTAAATATATTGTATTCTACCTAATTATGTTCTGAGAAAAATATATAATTAATAAAAGGGCCTGGATGCAGAACTGTGCAATGATACTCAACCTTTATATCTTTAAAGCATTTCGCAGATAATAAATTTCATAGCATTACAATAGAAGAAGAAAGTAAATATTGCTTTAATAGATAGGCTGACTTGGGCACAGTGTAACCAAGAGATCTAGATGTAGGTTTCAAAATTCTCTTCTGGACTTTTGGGCATATCTGGTAATACATCAACATCAGCTAATGTGTGTAACAAAGAAAAAGCAATCAGTAAATTTGCTAGTCAGAGTAAACCATTTGTTTTAAGGGAGGTAGGGGTTCAGCATTCTTCAAAGGAACACATTCAGAAGAAAACAAAAATATGTCTGTATTTATCCAAATATGTTAGTTGTTTAATCAAGCCAAATATCTAGCACTGAATCAATGCTCTTTGAACCAATACTGGGTATCACTTGTTTTTGTGAATAAAGTTTTATTGGAATACTGTTATGCCAATTCATTTATGTATTGTATGTGGCCACTTTCATGCTACAATGGTACAGTCAAGTAGTTGCAACAAAGACCATATGGCCCACAAAGCCTAATATATTTACTTACTATCTGGCTCTTTTTCTTTTTAACTTTTAAGGATGTTTTATTTTTCTATTTTTCTATTTTTATTTTATTTTATTTTATTTTTATTAGCATATTCATTATTACAAATCATAATTATTCTTGATGCCTCTTACCCAACTAATCCCTCCCCAACCCCCACCCACCTCCCTATCTGTAGTATCCTTAGGCTTGTTCTCTCCTGAAAGATCAACATATAATTGTGGTCTCGTATTCCTTCCTTCCTTCCTTCCTTCCTTCCTTCCTTCCTTCCTTCCTTCCTTCCTTCGTTCCTTCCTTCCTTCCTTCCTTCCTTCCTTCCTTCCTCTTTCTTTCTGTTTTTCTTTCTGCTTTTCTTCCTTCCTTCGCACCCAGTTATGAATGAGGAAATGTGGTATTTCTCTTTCTCTGTCTGGCTTATTTCACTTAACATTATTTTCTCCAAGCTCATCCATGTTGCTACAAATGGCAAAATTTCATTCTTTTTTTTTTATGGCTGAGTAGTATTCTAGTGTGTATATATACCACATTTTCCTTATCCAGTCATTCATAAATGGACATTTAGGTTGGTTTCATATTTTGGCTGTTGTAAATAGAGCTGCAATGAATGTGGGAGTGCAAGTATCCCTTCTACATGATGTTTTCCATTCCTTTCGATTTTTACCCAGTAGTGGGATTGCTTGGTCACATGGTAGTTCTATCAGTAGTTGTTTAAAAAACCTCCATACTGTTTTCCATAATGACTGTACTAATTTACAGTCCCACCAGCAGTGTAGAAGACTTCCCCGTTCCCTGCATGCTCACCACCATTTGTTATTCTTGGTCTTTGTAATAATGATCAGTCTAATCGGGGTAAGATGATCTCAATGTGTTTTTGATTTGCATTTCCCTGATGATTAGTGATGTTGGGTGTATCTGTTGGCCATTTATATGTCTTCCTTTGAGAAATGTCTATTCATCTCCTTTGCCCAATTTTTAATAAGATTATTTGGTTTTTTACTGTGAAATTGTTTGAATTCCTCATATATTCTGGATATTAATCCCTTGTCAGATATATAGTTGGCAAAAATTTTCTCTTATTCTGTAGGTTGAATTTCTGCTCTTTTGTTTGCTTTGCTGTGCAGAAGCTTTTCAGTTTAATATAATCCCTTTTATTTAGTTTTTATTTTGTTCCTTGTGCTTTTCGTGTTTTTTTCATAAAGTCTTTGCCCAGTCCTACTTCCTGAAGTGCTTCCCCTATGTTTTCTTTTAGGAATTTTATGGTTTACGGTCTTGTATTTAACTCTTTAATCCATTTTGAGTTGATGTTGGTACATGATAAGAGGTTCAGGTCCAGTTTCATTCTTCTGCATATGGTTGTCTAACTTTCCCAGCAGCATTCATTGAAGAGGCAGTGTTTTCCCCAATGTATGTTCTTGTTGCCTTTGCCAAAGACCAGTTGGCTCTAAGTATGTGGGTTTATTCCCAGGTTTTCTATTCTGTTCCATTAGACCAAGTATCTGTTTTCATGGAAGTACCATGCTGTTTTGGTTACAGTAGCTTTGAAATAGAATTTGAAGTCAGGTAGTGTTATGCCTCAGGCTTTGTTTTTTTTTTTTTTTTGCTCAGGATTGCTTTGCCTATTCAGGGTCTTTTCTTGTTCCATATGAATGTTAGGATTGTCTTTCGATTTCTGTGAAGAATGTCATTCATAGTTTGATGGGGATTACATTAAATCTGTAGATCGCTTTCGGTAGTAAGGACATTTACATGATGTTAATTGTTTTGATGCAAGAGCATGGTGTGTCTTTCCACTGTTTTGTACCATCATTAATTACTTTCAGTAGTGTTTGCAGTTCTCATTGTAGAGATCTTTCACCTCCTTGGTTAAATTGATTCCTAGGTATTTAATTTTTTTGGCGACTATTATAAATAAGCTTGCTTTCTTGATTTCTTTTTCTGCTAGTTTGTTATAGGAGTATATGCTGCTGATTTTTGGGTGTTGATTTTGTGTCCTGCAATATTACTGAAATTCTTAATCAGTTCTAAGAGTTTTTTGGAGAGTCTAGTTTTTTCTATACATAGTATCATGTCATCTGAAAACAGGGATAATTTAACTTCATTCTTTCCAACCTGGATTCCATTTATTTCCTTCTCTTGCCTGATTGCTCTGGCTAGTTTTTCCAGTACTTTGTTAAATAGGTGTGGTGAGAGTGAGCATCCTTCTCTTGTTTCTGTTCTTAAGGAAAAAGCTTTTAGGTTTTCCCCATTTAGAACGATATTGTCAACTGGTTTGTTGTTTATAGCATTTAATGTGTTGAGATACTTTCCTTGTATTCCTAATTTGCTGAGAGTCTTTATCATGAAGCAATGCTGAATTTTATTGAATGGTTTTCTGTATCTATTGGGATAACAATATTGTTTTGTCCTTGGTTTTGTTGATGTGGTATATCCCATTTATTGACTTGCATATGTTGAACTATCTATGTCTCCCTAGGATGAATCCCACTTGATCATGGTGTATAATTCTTTTGATGTGTTGCTGTATTCTGATTGATAACATTTTGATGAGGATTTTTGCATCGATGTTCATCAAGGATATTGGCCTATAACTTTGTTTTTTGGTTGTATGTTTGTCTCGTTTTGCTGTAAGGTAATTCTTGGTTCATAGAATGAGTTTCGGAGAATGACCTCTGTTTCAATTTTTTAGAATAGTTTGAAAAGAATAGATATTAATACTTTTTTAAAGATTTGGTAAAATTCAGCAGTAAAGCCATCTAGTCCTGGGCTTTTTTTGCTGAGAGACTGCTGATCATTGCTTCATTCTCACTGACTGTTATTGGTCTGTTTCGGTTTTCTGTGTCTTCCTGGTTCAATCGTGGTAATTTGTATGTGTCCAGAAATTTATCCATTTCACCCAGGTTTTGAAACTTGTTGGCATATAGTTGTTTATAACAGTCTGTAATGATTCTTTGTATTTCTGTGGTATTTGTTGTATTGCCGTGAAACTTGTTGGCATATAGTTGTTTATAATAGTCTGTAATGATTCTTTGTATTTCTGTGGTATTTGTTGTATTGCCGCCTTTTTCATTTCTGATTTTTGTTATTTGGGTCCTCTCTCTCTCTCTCTCTCTCTCTCTCTCTCTCTCTGCTAACCTAGATAATGGTTTGTCTATTTTATGTATCTTTGCAACAAAACAACTTTCTGTTTCATTGATCTTTTGTATTTTGTGGGAGAGGTGTCTCTATTTCATTTAGTTCTGCTGTTAATTATTTCTTTACATCTAATACTTTTACGATTAGGTTGTTGTATTTCTAGTTCTTTGTAGGGTAGTGTTAGATCACTCATGTGAAGTCTTTCTATTTTTTAAAAATTTAATTTAATTTTTTCAATATACAATGTAATTGATTATTGTGGCCCAATACTGAAACCTCCCTCCCGCCTCCCTCACCCCCCTCCCTTGCAATAACCTCATGTCTGTTTGTTTGTTGTATCAACTTCAAGGAATTGTAATTGTTGTCTCTTCTTCCCCCCACCCCAGTTTATTTGTGTATTGATTTATTTATTTTTTGCTCCCACAAATAAGTGAGAACATGGGATATTTCTCTTTCTGTGCCTGACTCGTTTAACTTAATATAGTTCTCTCTAGGTCTATCCATGTTGTTGCAAATGGCAGTATTTCATGATTTTTTATAGCAGAGTAGTATTCCATTGGGTAGATATACTACCTTTTCAGTATACACTCATCTGATGATGGACATTTGGGCTGATTCCAACTCTGAGCTATTGTAAAGAGTGCTGCAATGAACATTGAGGAACAGGTATAACTTAGACTTGATGATTTCCATTCCTCTGTGTATATTCCCTGCAGGGGGATAGCTCGGTCATATGGTCGATATATCTTCAATTGTCTGAGGAACCTCCATACATTTTTCCATCTAGGCTGCACCATTTTGCAGTCCCACCAACAATGTATGAGAGTTCCTTTAACTCCAAACCTTGCCAACATTTATCGTTCACAGTCTTTTGGATATTAGCCATCCTAACTGGGGTGAGATGGTATCTCAGTGTGGTTTTGGTTTGCATTTCCGAATGCTGAGTAATGTTGAGCATTTTTCCATATGTCTGTTGGCCTTTCGTATATCTTCTTTTGAGAAATGCCTATTTAGCTCTTTTGCCCATTTTTTAATTGGGTTGCTTGTTTTTTTCTTGTAAAGTTGTTTGAGTACCTTTTATATTCTGGATATTAAACCTTTGTCAGATGTATGTTTTGCAAATATTTTCTCCCACTGTGTTGTTTGTCTTTTAACTCTGTTAATTGTTTCTTTTGCTGTGCAGAAGCTTTTTAGTTTGATATAATCCCATATGTTAATTTTTCCTTTGCCGATGGTTTGGGGGTCATATTCATGAAGTCTGTGTACAGTCCTACTTCCTGAAGTGTTTCTCCTATGTGTTCTTTAAGAAGTTTTATTGTTTCAGGGTGTATATTTAATTCTTTAATCCATTTTGAGTTGATTTTAGTATATGGTGAGAGGTATGGGTCTAGTTTCACTCTCCTGCTTATGGATATCCAGTTATCCCAGCATCATTTGCTGAAGAGGCTGTCTCTTCCCCAGTGTATAGGCTTGGTGATTTTGTCAAAGATCAGATGGCTAGTACCACGAACACTATGTTGAATAGGTGTGGTGATAGTGGGCATCCTTGTCTAGTTCCTGTTCTTAAAGGAAAAGTTTTTAGCTTTTCCCCATTCAGGATGATATTGGTAGTGTGTTTATCATCTATGGCTTTAATTATGTTGAGATACTTTCCATCTATACCTAACTTATAGAGAGTCTTTGTCATGAATGAGTGTCGAATTTTATCAAATGCTTTTTCAGCATCAATAGAGAGGGTCATATGGTCCTTGTGTTTGATTTTATTGATATGGTGTATCACATTTATTGATTTGCATATGTTGAACCAACCTTGCGTCCCTGGAATGCATTCCACTTGATCATGGTGTATATTTTGCATATGTTTGGCTGTATTATTTTAGCTAGTATTTTATTGAGGATTTTTGCATCTATATTCATCAAGGATATCGGCCTGTAGTTTTCTTTTTTAGTTGTATCTTTACATGGTTTTGATATCAGGGTGATGTTTGTTTCATAGAATGAGTTTGGGAGAATGGCCTCTATTTCAATCTATTGAATAGTTTGTAGAGAATTGGTGTCAATTCTTCTTTGAATGTTTGGTAAATTCTGCTGTGAATCCATCTGATCCTGGGCTTTTCTTAGTTGGGGGCCTTCTGATAACACCTTCAATCTCCTTTATTATTATTGGTCTCTTCAAATTTTCTACACCTTATTTGTTCAGTTTTGGTAGGTTTTCTGTGTCCAGAAATTTATCCATTTCCTCCAGATTTTCAAATATGTTGGCATATAGTTGTTTATAGTAGGCTCTAATGATTCCTTGTATTTCAGAGGTATCAGTTGTAGTGTCACCTTTTTCATTTCTAAATTTTGTTATTTGGGTCTTCTCTCTTCTTTTGTAGATAACCATGCTAATGGTTTGTCAATTTTGTTTGTCTTTTCTAAAAACCAACTTTTTGATTCATTGATCCTTTGTATCATTTTTTGGGTTTCAATTTCATTAAGTTCTGCTCTGATCTTAATGATTTCTGTCCGTCTGCTAACTTTGCGTCTGGATTGTTCTTGTTTCTCTACTTATTTAAGGTGAAGTATTACGCTGTTCACTTGCCATCTTTCCATTCTTCTGAAGTGAGCATTTAGTCCAATAAATTTCCCCCTTAGTACTGCTTTTGCAGTATCCCACAGGTTTTGGTATGATGTATCATTGCTTTCATTAGTTTGAATAAATTTTTTGATTTCCTGTTTGATTTTTTCTTGGACCCTTATGTCACTAAGTTTAATGCTGTTTAATTTCCATGTGTTTGTACAGTTTCCAGAATTTCATTTGTTATTGATTTGTAATTTTAATCTATTTTGGTCTGAAAAAATACATGGGATAATTCCAGATTTTTTGAACTTGTTGAGACTTGATTTGTGACCTAACATGTGAGAGGAATCAATATTCTGAGGTTGTTGAATGGAATGTTCTGTAGATATCTGCCAAGTATAATTGGTATAGAGTGTTGTTTAGATCTTGTGTTTTTCTGCTGATTCTTTGCCTAGATGATCTGTCCAATATTGAGAATGGGGTGTTCAGTTCCCCTTCTATTATGCTATTAGTGTCTATTTCCTTCTTTAGGTCTAATATAGTTTGCTTTATAAATCTGGCTGCTCCGACATTGGGTGCATATATATTATGATTGTTATGTCTTCTTGATGGATCAATCCTTTTATCATTATGTAGTGTCCCTCATTATCTCTTTTTGTGGTTTCTAGGTTAAAGTCTATTTTATCAGATATACGAATAGCTATTCCATCTCGTTTTTCATTTCTGTTTGCATGGTAAATCTTTTTCCATCCTTTCACTCTTAGTCTATGTGAGTCTTTATAGGTGAGGTGGGTCTCTTAAAGGCAGCATATAGTTGGGTCCTCCTTTTTAATCCAGTCATCCAGTCTGTGTCTATTGATTGGGGAATTTAATCCTTTTACATTAAGAGTTGTTATTGAAAAGTGTGGATTGACTCCCAGCATTTTATTGATTTTTGTTTGGATGTCTTAAGTGTCTTTTGTTCCTTTATTTCTGATTTACCATTTGTCTTCTGTATTTGTTGCTTTCTTGGGTTTTTCTTTTCATCATTTGTCTTCTGTATTTGTTGCTTTCTTGGGTTTTTCTTTTCATTGTTGGCATATTTATTTAACTAGTACGTTTTGATTTTCTTGAGTTTTTTGGTAGTGGTAGTTATTTTTCATGTAGCAAACCCAGTACTCCCTTGAGCATTTCTTGTAAGGGTGGTGGTGTGGTAGTGAACTCTTGCAGTTTTTGTTTGTCAGAGAAATATACTATTTGCCCTTCATTTTGGAAGGATAGCCTTGCAGGGTAGAGTATTCTTTGCTGGCAATCTCTGTCTTTTAGTATTTTGAATATATCATTTCACTCATTTCTGGCTTTTAGGGTTTGTGATGAAAAGTCTGATGCTAGTCTGATTGGGGATCTCTTACAGGTGATTTGATATTTCTCTCTTGCAGCTTTTCAGATTCTCTCTTTGTCTTTGAGTTTTGCCAAATTGACTGTAACATGTCTTGAAGAAGACCTTTTTGGGTTGAATATATTTGGGGATATTTGAGCTTCCTGGATCTGAAGATCTATGTCTTTTCCTATACCTGGGAAGTTTTCTGCCACTATTTTGTTGAATATGTTTTCAATGCAATCTCCTTTTTCCTCCCCTTCTGGAATGCCCATGACTTGGATATTTGAGTGCTTAATGTTGTCTGAGATCTCTCTTAGATTTTCTTCAATGTTTTTAATTCTTTTTTCTTTTTCTTTTTTTGTCAGCCTTTGTTATTTCAAACAGCCCATCTTAAAGGTCAGAAATTCTCTCTGCTGCTTCTACAAGCCTGCTGGTTAAACTCTCTGTTGTGTTTTTTATTACATTGAATGAATTCTTCAGCTCTGCTAGCTACTACATTCTTTTTCAGAGCATTGATTTCCTTGTAAATTTTTTCTTTAAGGCCCTGTATACTTTTCCTCATTTCATTTTGTTGTCTAGCTGACTTTTCTTGTATCTCATTTAGTTTCCTTCTAATTATCTCTCAAAATTCCTTGTCAGACATTTCAAGGGCTTCTTGTTCTATAGGATCTAGAGCTTGAGAGTTATTCCCCTTTGGTGGTGTACTTTCTTTATTTTTCATATTTCTGGTATCTTTCCTTTGATGTTTAGTCTTTGTGGCAAGAGATTTCATTGTCCACTTTTTCAAGACTATTGTCTGGCTATGGTGCTGCTGGGGCTGCCAATTTGGCATTGCTGCCTCAGTGTTTGCTCAGTCACCCACTGGCAGCTTGGGTCTTGGGCCTCTCCAGGGAGGTGCCTCTCTGGTTGGCATTCACTCGGTCAGGCTCAGGATGGAGCCAGGTAGCGTTGAGGCCTACCTGCTCATCTGCTCACTGCCACCATGAGGCAGGTGGTCTTCACAGATCTCGGGCCTCTCCGGCGGGTCAACTCTCTGGTCCGCACACACTTAGCCATGCTGGGATAGAGTCTGGCAGTGGTGAGGCCTACCTACTCAGTCATGCGCTGGCACTGAGGGGCTCATGGTCTCTGCAGATCTTGGGCCTCTCTGGCGGGGTACCTGTGGTCAGCATGCACTAGGACAGGCTGGGGATGGAGTCAGGCAGTGGTTAGTCCTACCTGCTCAGTTGTGTGCGCACCATGGTGTGCGTGGTCTCCTCAGATCTCAGGCCTCTCTATTGGGCGCCTCTCTGGTCTGTGCTCCCTTGGCCAGGCTCCTTTCTATTCTATTGATATAAGTGTTTATCAGAATAAACTTCTCTCTTATTGCTGCTTTTGTAGTATCCTGCAGGTTTTGGTGTGATGTGTCTTTTTTTTTGTTAGTTTCAAGAAATTTGTTGATTTTCTGTTGAATTCCTTCTTGGACCCAGAGTTTCTTCAGGAGCTTGTTCTTCAGTTGCCATGTACTGTATAGTTTCTAGAGTTTCACCTGTTATTGATTTCCAGTTTTAATCCATTGTGGTTTGAAAAGATACTTGAAATGATTTTGTTTTTTTAAAATTTGCTGAGACTTGATATGTGACCTAACCTGTGGTCTATCCTGGAGAACATTCCATGTGCTGATGAGAAGAATGTATATTCTGTAGTTGTCAGCTTAAATGTTCTGTAGACATCTGCCAGGTCCAGTTGGTGTAAGGTGTAGTTTAAATCCTGTGTTTCTTTGTTTATTTGTTGCCTGGAAGATCTGTCCAATGCTGACAGTGGAGTGTTCCAGTCGCCCACTATTATCATGTCAGGGCCTATCTCTTTCTTTACATCTAAGAGTGTTTACTTTGTATATCTGGGTGCTCCAGTGTTGAGTGCATACATATTTATGATTGATATGTCTTCTTGCTGGGTAGATCCCTTTACCATTATATATGTCCTTCTTTTTCTCTTTTTATGGTTTTTAGTTTAAAGTCTATTTGATCTGATATAAGAATAGTTACTTCTTGTTTTTAGCTTCCATTTGTATGGTATAGCTATTTCCATCCTTTCACTTTTTGTCTGTGTGTATCTGTACAGGTGAGGTGAGTCTCTAAAAGACAGCATATAGTTGGGTCTAGATTTTTAATTCCAATCAGCATTCTGTGTCTTTGAATGGGAATTTTAATCCATTTATGTTTAAGGTTGTTGTTGACAGGTATTGTTTTATTACCGTCATTGTAATTGCTTTTTGTTTAGATGTTTTAAATATCTTTTGTTCCTTTCTTCCACTTTTATTATTTATCTTCAATGTTAGTTGGACTTTTGAGGTGACATGATTTAGTGTCTTTCTCTTTCTTCCTTGCATTTTTGTTTTAATGGTATATTTTGCTCTTTCTTGTGTATCACTGATAGCAACTATCATTTTTCAGATTCTAGATGCTGGACTCCCTTGAGAATTTCTTACAGGGCAGGTCATGTGATGGTGAATTCCCATAATATTTGTTTGTCTGAGAAATATACTATTTCTCCCTCATTTCCGAAGGATAGTCTTGTTTGGTGTAGAGTTCTTGGCTGTCAATTTTTTTCTTTACATATTTTGAATATATCATCCCATTTTCTTCTGGCCTATAGGGTTTCAGTTGAGAACTCTGCTCTTAGTCTGATGGGGGCTTTCTTACAGGTGACTTGATGCTCTTCTCTTGCTGCTTTTAAAATTTTCTCTTTGTCTTTTGAGATTTACCAGGTTGACTATAATGTATCTTAGAGAGGATGTTTTTAGATTGAATCTGTTTGGGGACCTTTGGGCTTACTGTATCTGAAGGTCCATGTCTCTCCCTTTAATTGGGAAGTTTTCTGTTATTATTTCCTTGAATAGGTTTTCAATGCCTTTTCCTTTCTCCTCCCCTTCTGGAATACCATGATTCAGATGTTTGAGTGCTTAGATTGAATCTGTTTGGGGACCTTTGGGCTTACTGTATCTGAAGGTCCATGTCTCTCCCTTTAATTGGGAAGTTTTCTGTTATTATTTCCTTGAATAGGTTTTCAATGCCTTTTCCTTTCTCCTCCCCTTCTGGAATACCATGATTCAGATGTTTGAGTGCTTAACGTTTTATGCTAGTCTCTTAGATTTTCTTCATTTTTTAAAATTCTTTTTTCCTTTTTTTTTTTGTCTGCCTAAGTTGTTTCAGAAAGACCATCTTCGAGATCTGAAATTGTTTCTTCTGCTTCTCAAACTCTCTGTTGTGCTTTTGATTTAATTGAGTGAATCCTTCAGTTCTAGGAGTTCTGCTGCATTCTTTTTTAAGGTGTTAATGTCTTTGTAAATTTCCTCCTTCGTTATCTTGGATATTTTTTCTTATTTCATTGTGTTCTCTAATGGAGTCTTCTCTTATCTCTTTGAGTTTTCTTAAGATCATTTCTCGGAATTCTTCTTCAGACATTTCAAGGGTTTTCTTCTGTGTAGTGTGGTACGTGAGAATTACTGTGTTCCTTTGGTGGTGTCATATCTTCTTGTTTATTTGCAGTTCTAGTATCTTTTTGTTGATGTCTGGTCACCTGGTAGAACACTTATTTCTTCTATTACTCTGTAGTAGGCTATGAGGTAAAAAAACTTCCTCCTCTATATGTAGGCTCTGCTGGTGACTCTCTTTTTATCCATGTGGTCAAGTGTGTGGCAGGCTATCTGTAAGGTGGCCCTGGCTGCTGCTGTGGGTGTGAGCTATTCTTGTGGTGACCATAGGTGTGGCATGGCTGTCATGCACCACCTGCACAGAAATGGTGTTTGTGGCACTCACAGAGGATGCTCACTTTGGCTCCTGCTCAGTTGGTGGGAGGGTCTGCCTGGACCTTCATGCTGGGCCCCTGGTGGTGGTGTGGCACAGGATGCTCACTTTGTCTCCTGATCCACTATCTGGCTCTGACAGAGTTTGGATGCATTGTCCTCTCAAAACTCATGTGGAAATTTGATCCACATTGTGACAGTGTTGGGAGCTGTTTGAGACATGGTGGCAGATCACTCATGAATGGATTAATACTCACCCTGGGGTGTGGGGGTAGTGAGTGAGTTCTCACTTTATTAGTTCTTATGAGAGCCGATTGTTTAAAAGTCCCTGGTACTTCCCCACTCTCTCTCTCTCTCTTGCTTCCTCTCACAATGTGATCTGTTCTACCATCTGGCTGCTTGCTGCTTTCCATCATGAGTAGAAGCAGCCTGAGGCCTACACCAGATGCAGTTGTTCCAGAATCATGAGTCAAATAAACCTCTTCTTTATAAATTACCCAGTTTCTGGTATTCTGTTACAGCAACACAAAAAGAACTAATACAGGCTCTTTACAGAAAAACTTTACTGATACTGCTTCATAGTATTTCATAGAAAGATCCATGCTGAGACAGCCATTTGCTGACCCTTGTAATTAAAGAATGCATTGTTTTTCACAGTAAGAAATACTATTTTTTACATCTAACTTTTCTTGAGGACAACTCTGTTCCAGGTATTTTAATAAGCTCCTTATATGCAGTTTGTTTAATCCTTACAGTTATGCACTCAGGATTAGGCACTGTAAATATTTCAATTTTATAGATGAGAAAATTGAGCTTCTGAGAACTTAACTACCTCAATACTTTTATAAAAGGTGCTCCCTAAAATTGATAATTTCAATGGTCCTATCTTCACATTTGCTGATTTTTTCTTCTGCTTGATTACATATAGTTTTGAACTTCTCTGGTGTATTTTACATTTGATTTACTATACTTTTCAATTCTTTCGATTGGGTAATTTTATATGTTTTTGTCTTTGAGTTATCTGATTCTTCTGCTTGATAAAGTCTCCTGTTGGGTTTTTCTATCAAGAATTTCATAATCGGATGACTGGATAAGGAAAACATAGTATATATGCACAATGCAATATTACTCTGGCATAAAAAGGAATGAAATATTGCCATTTGCAGCAACATGGATGATCTTAGAGAAAATTGTATTAAGTGAAATAAGCCAGGCACAGAAAGAAAAATACCGTATGTTCTCACTCCTAAGTAAGAGCTGAAATAATAAACATATAAGTAAAATGAAGAAAGAAATATACAACACTCACAATAATACATTGAACTTTCAAAAGGAAAACTGAGGTTACTAGAAGCAGGAAGGAAGGTGGGGAGGGAGGAATTGGTAAAGGGCCATGAATAGAAATGACAGTGTGTATTATTGAATATAATAGTTATTCTGATTTGAGCATCATTTATTGCTCACAAGTATTGATATTCAACTCTGTACTCCATAGATATGTACATTCAACTATGCTAAAGTAAAAAATTTGAAAAAAGAATTTCTAATTATTTTTGTATTTATTTACTTATTTTAATTCATTTTTAAAATTAATTTATTTTTTATTGGAATATAGTTGATTGTACATATCTGTGGGGTACTGTATTGCATATCAATACCTGTGTGCACTATGTGATGTTTGCATCAGGATAATTACTATATTCTTCATTACACAATGTAATCGATTTTTGGGGTCCTTTACCATTCCTCATTTTCTCCACTCTCCCTCCACATTTCCCATCTCTGGTAACCTCAGTTATCTTCTCTTCTTTTGAAAGTTCAATGTGTTATTGTGATTGTTGTATCTTTCTTTTTTATTTATTTGGTTATTACTATTATTCTTTAGCTCCTACTTAAAAGTGAGGACATGCAGTATTTCTCTTTCCATGCCTGGCTTATTCCATTTAGCATAATTTTCTCTAAATTCATACATGTTGCTGCAAATGAATGAATTACATTCTTTTTATGGCAGAGTAGTATTCCATTGTAGAAATTTACCATATTTTCCTTATCCAGTCATCTGATGATGAACATTTAGGTTGACTCCAACTCTTCACTGTTGTAAATACAGCTGCAATAAACATGGGAGTGCAGGTATTCCTTCAACATGATGATTTCTATTCCTTTGGGTATTTACCCACAAGTGAGATTGGTGGATCATATGGCAGCTCTACCTGCAGTTGTTTGAGGAACCTCTGTACCATTTTTCATAATGGCTGCACAAATTTCCAGTCCCACCAAAAGTGTAGGAGGGTTCTGATTTCTCTGCATCCTTGCCAGCATTTGTTATTCCCTGTCTTTTTGATAATGGCCAGTCTAACTGTAGTGTGATGATATCTCAGTGTGGATTTGATTTGCATTTCCCTGATGCTGAGTGATGTTGAACATTTTTTCATGTGTCTGTTGGCCATTCACATGACTTCCTTTGAGAAATGCCTATTCAATTCATTTGCTCATTTTTTTTTTTATTTATTTATTTATTTATTTATTTATTTATTTATTTATTTATTCCTTTTTAAAACATTTTATTTACTTTTTTACCAGCACTCCAGTGTTTATTGCAGCTCTATTTATTTATTTTTTATTTTTTTATTTTTTTTTTCGTTAAATTTTATTTTGTCAATATACACTGTATATGATTATTA
>NW_007728203.1:314414-325899 GCF_000696425.1 Galeopterus variegatus | reverse complement strand
GTAAAGTTCACTAGTAGTCACAGAATGCAAAAACAAGGGAATTTCATTTCATGCTCATCACATTACAAAGTCTAGTATGAAGAAACACGGCTTAAGAAAATGGTCAAAAATAAGCTCTAAGACCTATAAAGAAGTCTTATTGATTACAGTACTATTTACACTGTTAAAAAACTCCTAATAAATTAAATGCTCTTTATAGACAATTGGCTAAATAATGATAAAAGGCATTGAATGGAAATTTGTGCTATAATTATCAATGATGTCACAGAAGAATTGTTCATGACATGAAAATGTTCACAGTATATTTTAAAAGAAAAAAATATATAGCATGTAAGAGAAAACTGCATACATATAAAGTAAATGCAATTATTGGATAAAAATATCCTGTTATTTAAAGGAAATGTATGGTATCAAATTGTCAACATATAAAGGATGAGGTTTCTTTCTTGAGGTGCTTGTTTTGCTGTGTCTTTCTAAGAGAATGGGCATCCCTCAGTCCTTTGATGCAGCCTAGGTTATCCTTCTGCCTAATTTCCATAGGGGTTAGATATATAAGACCCTCTCTCTTCAGAAATGACTGCCTCTCCCAGATGGGTGTACTCCTATCTCTGGCAGCCAGACCTCATAACCAGGATCATAGGACTCTCTGCCTTTTCCAATCTCAACGAGCGTGACAGAATATAACAGCAAATGGAACAGTTTACAGGACTGGTCTCTCAGAGGAATATCATCAAATGGGACCCCACCAGTGCTTGATAATCAAACCAAAAGGAGCGGTAAGGAAGACAGTTTATAGGTTAGAAGAGACACTGGAGAATTAAGACACCTTGGGAACAGAGTGCCAATGCTAGGTGACTTAACTAAACCACTGGTCCATTATGACTCCCATTTCTTAAAGATAATTTTAATTTAGATGTATTATTAGAAGTTTCAGCCAAGCCCTGTATATTCTCTTTTTTGCTATTTTGTAGATAAAATGAAAACGTCACTCATCCCAGTAAGGATTATCTTTATCGCTTGTACTGAGCAAAATAAGAAAATGATAATCTTTGAATCCATCGGGGTCCCAGCAGGAAAAGAATTTCATTCAGAGGGCTCAATGGGAGGTAACTTAATAAAAGGACTCGCTACAAAGGTAGGTGAGGTTGAAGGAAACAACAAGACAGACTGAAGCCCCCAGGGACAAGCAAGGGATATTCCCACCCCTTTTGAATCCATCGGGGTCCCAGCAGGAAAAGAATTTCATTCAGAGGGCTCAATGGGAGGTAATTTAATAAAAGGACTCGCTACAAAGGTAGGTGAGGTTGAAGGAAACAACAAGACAGACTGAAGCCCCCAGGGACAAGCAAGGGATATTCCCACCCCTAGGCTTGGGGACAAGAAGAGGAAGTGGACTTACCAGAGCCTGCAGGGTCTGGAGCCTTGGAAGTGTGCTGGATCAGCAGGAGCGATAGGTAGGCAGGCACAAAGTCTGGGCCAAACCCTGAGGGTGCTGCCATGGGAGGGAGTGGGAAGAAACACCCCAACCTGTCTCCCCTCCACTCTCTGATTTCTGGCTGGTGCCTCCCATTGACTGAACCCAACTTGAAACAGGTCAGCCAGGAAGGCTGGATGTTGCCACCTAAGATAGATTGAATGGTGAGTGTCTCTCCAAAATTCACACCCACATACAATGTCAGAATGACCTTATTTGGAAGTAGGGTCTTTACAGGTGAAATTAGCTAAGCCTCTTGAGATAAAATCTTCCTGGATTGAGGGTGGGCCCTAAATCCAATGACTGGTGTCCATAGGAGAAGAGGATAAGACACAGAGAAAAAGGCCATGGGAAGATGGAGGCGGAGACTGGAGAGAGGCAGGCGCAAGGCTGGGAACACCAGGGATCACCAGCAGCCACAAGAAGCTGGAAGAGGCAGGAAGGACCCTCCCTGGAGACTTCAGAGGCAGCCTGGCCCTACAGGCACCTTGATTCCAGACTTCTGGCCTCCAGACTATGAGAGAATAAATTTCTGTTGTTTTAAGCCATGCAGTGTGGAGTAATTTGTCAAACAGCCCTGGGAACTAATATAGCAGCCATGGGTGTCAACATCCCTGGGCACAGAATAGGGGCCTGACATGGGGGAGGAAGAACGTTAACAGAGAATGACCTGCTCATCCTCTTCTAAGTGAAAAAGACTACTGGTGGCTTCCTGTACGTGGGTTGCAAGCAACAGAAACTGGCTCTGGCCAACTTACTGACAAAGGAACTAAGAGGGAGCTTGCAGAATTGGAGGGAAGAGTGGGAAATGAGCATTGGAAACAGACAGAAACCAGAGAGCTCAAGGCTGCAAGGAGTGATACCAGGGCACAAACTTCTGGGTCAGGATACAAGGATTCAGAATAGCCAAAATAATCTTGTGAATGAAAAGCAGGGTTGAAGGACTCACATTTCCATTTCAAAACTTACTGCAAAGCTACAGTACTCAAAACAGTGAGGTACTGGCATGAATATGGACATATGGCTCAATGGAATGAATTGAGAGTCCAAGATATAAAAGCTCGCATTTATGGTCAATTAACTTTCCACAAGAGTACCAAGACAATTCAAGGGGGTGGGGGGACAGTCTTTTCCATAAATAGTGAGGAACAAATGGATGTCCACATTCAAGGTAATGAAGTTGGACCCTGCCTCATACCATACTATACAAAAACTAACGAAGTCCCCAAATTAAGAGCTAAAACTATAAAATTCATAGAAGAAGACATAGGAGTAAATCTTTATGACCTTGGATTAGGCAATGGTTTCTTAGATATGACACTAAAAGCTCAAGGGATAAAAGAAAAAACAGATAGATTTGATTTCATCAAAATTTTTAAAAAATGTTTGTGCCTCAAAATATTCTGAAAAGAAAGTGAAAAGCCAATCCACAGAATAGAAGACAGTATTTGTAAATTGTATCTGATAGAGGACTTGTATCTACAATTATATAAAGTATTCTTACAACTCATCATTAAAAAAATACAGCTTTTGAAAATAGGTAAAGGATTTCAACAGACATTTCTCCATAGAAGTTATATAAAGACCAGTAAGCATATTAAAAGATTCTCAATATTATTAGTCATTAAGACAATGCACATCAAAACCACAGTGAGCATTATTTCTCTTCCATTAGAAAAAACAGACTTGAAAAAGACAGACAGTAACAAGGATGAGGAGGATGTGGAACTGGAACCATTATAGGAAAAGACAGTAACAAGTTGGTGAAGATGTGGAAAAACTAGAACCATTATACATCCCCGGTTTGATTGCAAATGGTGCAGCCACTTTGGAAGACAGTTTGTTAGTTCCTCAAGGCCTCAAGCATAGCGTTACCATATGATCCAGGAATTCAACGCTGAGGTATATACCCGAGGGAACCGGAAGCAGATGTCCACTGAAAAACTTGTACCTAAATATTTATAATAGTCAAAAAGTGGAAACGATCCAAGTGTTCATCAATGGACAAATGAATATGTGGACAAAATGTGGTATGTCCATAAAATAGGTTATTATTCAGCCATAAAAGGAATGGAATACTTAGACATGCGGCAATATGGATGAACCTTGAAAACATTACTAAGTAAAAGAAGCTGGGCACAAAAGACCACATATTGTATGATTCCGTGTATATAAAATGTCTTGCAGAGGCAAATCTATAAAGACAGAAATAGATTAGGGGATGCCTAGACCTAAGGAGAGGTGGAACGGATGGTAAAAGAAGCTGGGCACAAAAGACCACATATTGTATGATTCCGTGTATATAAAATGTCTTGAAGAGGCAAATCTATAAAGACAGAAATAGATTAGGGGATGCCTAGGCCTAAGGAGAGGTGGAACGGATATAGGGGATGCCTAGACCTAAGGAGAGGTGGAACGGATGGTACTTCTAATGGACACACCATTTCTTCTTGTGGTGATGAAAATCTTCCAAATTCAGATATCAGTGATGGTTATGCAACTATGTGAATATACTAAAAACCACTGAATTGTAAACTTTAAAAGGATGAATTTTATTGTATGTGAGTCATCGCTTGATAAATTTATTTCAAAAATTCCAGTCCCTTGAAAATAAGTTATTTTCTTGTGATCTTGCTAAGATCTTTGTAAAAAAATATGTATTTTAATAAAATCATTTGGAGGTCTTGGAATTCCCATGAGAATCAACTCATATTACTGTCACTTTACTACACGATTTATATTCTTCTAAGTTAGGTCACTGTTGTTTATTTTCCTGTGGGGTGTCCTCAGCAGGGGAGAGAGGCTTTCTTTTTTTGTAGGATGGTGAAATTTGAAATATAACAAATTCTTTTTAAATGAGTGATACTGTCACACTGGTCTTTGTTTTCTGTCCTCTTTTAAATATGTCCTAGCATCTTAACTTTTTTTTATCACCTCTCATCAATGAAATAAGTATTTTTGTTTGTAAACATCAAAGGCTCTTTTCAGAAAATTCTATGCCTCTCACATACTGTAAATCTTTTTTAATACCTCTGGTTTAGAATTAATCAATCAGTGTAAAATGATCTATAACATCGCATCATATAATAAGGATTTGATCTCCTGGACTCCATAGAAAAGAATATTTGTCATCATGAATAGTTATTATCCAAAGAATATAAATTAAAAATGAAAAAGCTGTATGCTCCATACACGTGTGATTTGTTTGTGAGTAGGAAGAAATCTCCATGATAGGATTTTTTTTTCTTCAAGGCTAGAATATTTAAAGCTGCATTTCACAATGGAGTTCATTCACTCTCACTCCCATAGCCAGGTCCTATCTATTAACTTCCCAGAGATCTTTCTAATCCAACCAATTTTCTCCATTTCTGACACCATCCTGCATCAGGCTCTGCACATCCCTCACCTGGACTATCGCAGTAACAACCACATCCTCTCAGCAACCCCACCCCTCCAATCTGCATTCCACACAACTCCCTCCTTCACAAAACTTTGCTTTTAGGACAAGGTCGATAGTTGGTCAATATTGCCTACAAGCCCTTGCATGATGGGGCTCATACCAACCTGTCCTGGCTATTGTGGATTAATTAATTCCATCTTTATTCTGCCCTGGTTTTCTAGTTGAGTAGGGTAGAGAGCTAAACATGACATTTCTCAGACTCCTGCTGCTGAGGCTCTGCTTGAGTGAGGCAGAGACCATCTTCCTGTCTCTTTGCTTGTTGTGACGCACAGGTGTGGACACGTGGGGGTCCTCAGCTGCAGCATGCCTCTGCCCACCCTGCAGCTTCCTGGGGGTTGTTGAAGCAGGTGTATGGGGGGCAGTGGCTGTAGATTCTCGATGCCAGCTTATGCTCACTGTGGCTGCAGAGGTATCATCTCTGATGGTGGACAGTTCTGTGCTGCTTCAGGGACAACTAGAAAGCCCAGAATACAGCCCACTCATTTAGCCATTCCAATTATTTTGTGAGCACCTAACCCCTGTATTCAACTCCCTCCTGCATAAAATAACTAAAGAGGTTTGTCTTCCCTCCAATGAGCCCAGATTGACAGGATACCTCTTCAGCTTCATTTGCAACCTGGCTCTTCCTCTCTAGTTCAGCCTCACCTGCCTTCTTCCAGCTCACTGCATTCACCTTGATCCTCCCAGCCTCAGGGCCTCTGCACAAGCTGCTCCTTCTGCCTAGAATGCTCTTCCCTCTCTCTTGAACTCCTACTTATTCTTCAGATCTCAATCAAGCATTGTCTTTTCAGGGGACCCTGACAAGATCAAATCAATCCGTTCCCCCATGGCACTGTCTCCCACTCCTCTAGCACTTTACCATGGTTGCAATGTTTTGTTTGTTTAAATGGTTGATTGATGTGTGTCTTCCCTATTATATTGGCCACTCCCATGGCCAGGGACAGTGCTTGCTAGGGTTTTGCTCAGTTTAGCCCCAGTGTCTCGCCTGGTACCCAGTAGACACTGAATGAGTTTGTACAATTAATTAACTCTGCCCTAGCCATACCACCTCCTCCTGCAACTGCTGAGCAGACTACTCTGCTCCCAGAGGATTCCCTCCTTCTCTTCCTCCAGTGTGTAGAATGCAACCTCTGGGAAGGCAAGAACCTGTCTATTTTATTTCCTCCTCCACCCAGCATCAGAGCAATGTCTGACACTCTTATTTTTTAACAAATGTATGATTGAGTGATCACATTAAGAAACTTGCTCAGTGTTACTGTCTTTGGAGTATTTTTGTCCAGAGATCAGTCAGGCCCAAGTTAATTAGATGTAAAAAGAAAGAAAGAAAAGAAAAGAAAAAAAGAAGCATCAGCCAAAGGACTTTCAACAAAGCCTCTATGCTCTTTACATGATAGGAGCAAGAATCAAATAGGATATGCCCATACTGGTTTCTCAGCCCCCTGCTGGTGAAGTCTGTCTCCCTCACCTGTTCCCAGAGCTGCAGAACTCTTGCCACTTACTGCCCGGGTGAGCAGCCAAAGCAAATTCACTGATAGGCCAGCTCTGCAGACACATAGTGGTCCCTGTTCTTTACCTTGAAGTGACCCGCCTCCCACTGAAAGACAGTGATGACATCCAATAAAATGCTTCCTTTTTTTCTTCAAGGTACTGAGAGTCTGACTTTGTCAATTCTCTAGCACAGTTACTAACAGCATGCAAAAAATCCTCATGGCACAGGGAAACATGTAAAGCCAGCATTATCTACTTTGGCTCTCTTCCCCTTGGCTTAGATAAAATCCATCACCCTGTGGGATTAGAACAGCCAGGGCCTGGGGCATCACAGTCTCCTGGTGGCAGTTTCTCACATCTACCTGTGCATGGATAAAGGAAGCACCTCGCATTGCAAATGGCCAAAAAGCCCAGCGGCCTACTGAGATAGAACTGACCATGCAGCTAGGGAATGCAGAATTGGGGTTTCAATCCCAGGCATTAAGTAAAATGTTTAAATTGATCATGTGTTTTTGCTGTTGGCACAATGTGGTATATTTAGTTTTCTCTACTGCCCTTTGCAGGTATGCATATGAAACCCTGCGGTTCCCCCTCCACCCCAACCCCGTGGCTGTCGTAATAAAGTACCATAGACCATGGACTGGGTGTATTAGTTTATTTCTGTTGCATATACAGAATAACTGAAACTTAGTAATTCACAAAGAAGAGAGGTCCATTTCTTAAAGCTCTGGAGGCTGGGAAGTCCATGGTCCAGGGAACACATTTGGTGAGAGCCTTCTTTTGGATGAGAACTATCTCCAGGGTCCGGAGGTGACCAGGGTGTCACATGGCAAGAATAGCATGAGCAAGAGAGCCAACCAACCTTCTCACTGGCTCTCTTTATAAAGCCATCAGAACCACGCCCATGATAACTCATTACTCCATGAATGGATCAATCCATTCATGAAGACATAGCCCTCACGATCCAATCACCTCTCAAAAGCCCCATCTTGCAAATACTGTAATTGGATTTCCCACCCTCTTAACACTGTTACAATGGCAGGAGAAATTTTCATTATATGAACTTTTGAGGGATATGCTTAACCCATAGCACTGAGTCTCTTAAACAACAGAAATGTATTCTCTCACAGTTCTGGAGGCCGAAAGTCTGAAATCCACATATCAGTAGTGTTGGTTCCTTCTGAGGCCGTGAGGGAGAATCCATTCCATGTCTCTCCTCTGGCTTTTGGTGGCCTCCGGCACTTTCCCTCTGTCTTCACACTGTTTTCCCTGTGTACACGTCTGCCGTGTGTCCAAATTTCCCCTTTTTCTAAGGACACTCTCTGGCTTTTGGTGGCCTCCGGCACTTTCCCTCTGTCTTCACACTGTTTTCCCTGTGTACATGTCTGCCGTGTGTCCAAATTTCCCCTTTTTCTAAGGACACCAGTCCAATTGGACTAGGGCCCACTTTAATGATCTCATTGTCTCTTGATCGTCTGCAAAAGACCCTCTTTCCAATAAGGTCATGTTCAAAGGTAGTGAGCGTGAGGACTTCAGCATCTTGGGGGAGACACAATTCAATCCACAACACTTGCATCTTCCTTCAAAGCTTGGCCAAGTCAACATTCTTCCGGGCAATGTTCCTGTGGCAACAAACAAAGCAGACAAAAATCTCTGCTCTTCTGGAGTTTACACTGTAGTGGGCAAGACAGACATAAAACAATACACATGGGTCAGTAGACGGCAGTCACTTCTACGAAAAAATGTAAAGAATAGAGGAAATAGGGAAGGGGGTGTCGTGCTTTTAGACAGTGGGGCCAAAGAGGGTCTTACTGTAAAAGTGAAACCTGAAAGAGGTCTGAAGGACTTGGGGGAGCTACATGGGGATGGGAGGGAAGAGCAGCTGGCCCAGGTGGAGACAGGAGCAACTCTAAGCCCTCTAGGCTGGGGTATGCTAGAGTGTGCTGGGGTGCTGGGGTGTGCTGGGCTGTGCTTGGACAGGTAATGAGAGAGCAAGGAGGAGCAGCAGGTGTTGCTGTTGGAAGGAGAAGGGAGACCTTGTAGGCTTTGTGGGCTTGGTTGTGACCTTGGATTTGACTCTGCCTGAGAGAGGGGACATCAAAGGCTGCTGTGTTGGGGAGAGTGAGTGACTGGAAGCAGGAGGCAGGTTGGGAGGCTGTTGCCCTCCTGCAGATCGGAATCAGGGGCTTGGACCCATGTCCAATGTCCTTCCCAAAAAACTCTCTTGCCTAACTCCATTCTGCAATTGGTTTCCCATCCCTGAAGTCTTTCATTCTTGTGTCGCACCTGCTGTTCCTGGTGTTTAACATGCTGCAGTCATGTGACTCTTAGCATCTCTTGAAGGTTTTCTTGGGGCCGGGAACTCTGGTGGTCCCTGGGGCTGAATGGTATCTCAGTGTCTGCCCACCTTAGGGAGGAGTTCGTGCCTGACCTGGGAGTTGTGGGGCACCGAGACCTCCAGCTGTTCCCGGAGAGCTACCCAGGAGGTTCTTCCATGGCCTGACATCCCCGGCCCAGGAGAAGTGGGCTCCTGGGAGGCACAGGTGCACTGAGGAGGCCGGGCCATGCTCCGCACTGGACTGTACAAGGGCGGTGGCTGTGGAGTTGTCATGTGTCACATGCTCTCCTCCTTCCTCTAGAAATGCAGCTATATATGAAAAAAGAGGCACAGACCTCGGTCTGAGTTACCTAGGAAAAGGGGAGCAGTCTCTGCCTGCAGATGTCCCTGCCTCCCATGATAGGAAAAATCGGCAAATGAAGGGGCGTGGGGTGGAAGCCTCCAAGAGGGACTTACCTCGGAGTCTTTCCCAGTAAATGGTAGAAAAAAAGTAGGCACTGTTCCTGCCTTGACAGAGCCTGCTATCTAGTGGGGAATTCAGACATCCATGAGTGATCACGCACATGCTCCTCCACATGCACGCACAACCAGAAGCTGGGACAAGCGAGAATGTCACACAGCAGAAGCCAGCCCAGGTCTGTGGAGCCAGGCTGACAGGACTGTGAGCTTCCGCGTTTTCAGGCTGCCGCTTGTGGCTCAGGGGAGACCGGGAAATTAATTTCGTGGGTTGCAACCAGCATTTTATTTTTATTTTTTTACAAAGAATGAAATAGAACAGAACAGAACAGAAAATATCACAGTGCCTGGCACAGACTATGTATTACAGTGCAAAACTTTTGTTTCGATTCTACGCTCGCACACAGGGTCGTGATATAAAATGCTTGGGGGAGGGAAAGCAGGACAGGCACACTGAGGAAGGACACGCCACAGTCCCACAGTCCACTGGATAAGCTGGAGAGTTCTCGCGGCCAGAGCGCACGGAGTGAGGGGAGGCTCCGGACACCGCGCATCCCAGAGGCCGGAGCTCTGGGAGGCCGGGTCGGGGAGATGGTGGAAACCACAGTAAGAGCATGTGCGATTCAGGAAAGGCGGCTGTGCAGAGGGAGGGACAGGGCCGTGCAGAAGCGCAAAGGAGGAGGACAGAGGACAGAGGACAGCAGATGAACCTGCGGATTCGCAGCCAGGATCTGAGATGAGCAGCCTAAAAGCCGTCCCTGAGCAGGTGCAGTTCCCTCAACACCCGGCAGAGGAAAGACGCGAGCAGGAGGTGAGCAAGCACGTTCCTGGGATTGAGAGGTGAAGGACTCTTGGGTTTTGAGCTGTGAAATAGGTCCTGAAAACCAAAGCCCCACTCCCGCAGTGTCCATGTAACTGGCTGAAATATTTGCTTTACCTATTGAGTAATTTCAGAGAACAGTTTTAGCTCCAATTACATTATTTTAACCTGAATAAATACCCCCCTCCCCCAATTTTTTGGATACACTTCCTAATTAAAAACTAACAGGTTAATGGGTAGATTTAAAAACTCAGTCCTGCTTTTCCCTTTAAAGTACGTCTCAAACTCAGCCACGAAATAGCCACACACCTGTTGGTATAACAGCAGCAGGAGGGACAGCAGCCACCTTCCTTAAGTCCTCAGGTGTGTCTCGCTGATTCTAAGACTCACATTTTTCTTCTCTTAAATCAACATTAGTTTTGCTCTCGCTGGTGTCTTAGAATCGCTGCCGGCAGCAGCACCTGTGGCACGGTTCCCATCTGCACCTGCTCAGGTGCAAGCTTGGTTCCAGCAGCCATCTTTTTTCTCCTCCGATGACTTAGGTACGCTGTCAGCACTTCATGTTGTGAATTTAGTCGTCGTCAAAATGTTCCCACAAAACCACACGACGGTTTAATTTTGAAAAGTGGGCCCCAATAGGCTATCACAAAAGTAAATATTTGTCTTAAGAGGAATGACTCCAATTCCACATTTTCCTTCCAAAGCAACCTCCCAGTGCTTTAGGGAATCCAAGAAAAGAATCACACACATAGATGAAACTGAGATAGGAGTAAAAGGATTAGCTCCCACATGCCAAGCAGTGCAACTAATGGCAAAAGGGATTGCCAAATCTCTCTGGAGAGATGAAAGAAATTTCACAGCCAAGAGGGGATGGTATGGCTGTTTCAAGTGTCGCGTGAGATTATTATTAAGAAGTGTGTCATACTTTATTTGGCAGAAACTTATCTCTTTTAGTGGGTTTCAGCTGCTATTGCTATCTAGCACACCAACCCCAAACTTTATTGGGTTAAAATAACAACAATCATTTATTTTGCTCACGAATCTTCAATTTGGGCAGGGCTCAGTGGGGACAGCTCATCTCTCTTCCACGAGGTGTCAGCTAGGGCCACTTTCTTCCAGCTCAGTGGGGAGCTCAGCCAGTGCTGACAGCAAACAGGCCTCTCCATAATCTGTTTCAGCTTCCTTACAGCATGGTGGCCTGGATATGAGAGACAGGAAGTGGATCCTGGCACCATGTCACTTCCACCATATTCTGTTTGTCAAGCATAGGTTGCATTATCAAGAGGAGGGACATAGATCCTTGCCCATTTTTTTTTTAAGTATCGATTTATAATTCATATGCAATAAAATTCACTCTTTTGAGGTATAAAATTCTGTGGGTTTTTGTATAGTTACAGGATGTGCAACCATTACTACTATTTAATTTCAATATATCCCCCCCCCCCCCCC
>NW_007728203.1:289896-313431 GCF_000696425.1 Galeopterus variegatus | reverse complement strand
CCCCCCCCCCCCCCCCCCCCCGCCAAAGAAGCCCCATACCAATGAGGAGTCACTCTCTACTCCCTTCCTCCAATCACTGGAAGCCATTCATCCGCTTTCTTTGTCTACGTGGTTGCATATTCTAGACCTTTTGCATGAGTAGAACCATACAATACTCACATATGGCCTTTTGAGAGTGGCTTCTTTTACTCAGCATCATGTTTTCAAGGCTCATCCATGCTGTAGCATGTGTCAGTACTCCAGTTCTCTTTATGGCTGAATAATCTTCTATTGTATGTATATACCACATATTATTTATCCATTCATCTGTCCATGAACATTTGGGTTGTTTCCACATTTTGGCTATTATGAATAATGCTGCTATAAACATTCATGTGCAAGTTTTTGTGTGGACAGAAATCTTCAGTTCTCTTGGATATGTATACCTAGAAGTAAAATTGCTGAGTCATCATATGGTAAGTCTTTGTTTACATTTTTGAGAAACTGACAAATATTTTTCAAAGTGGTTGTACCATTTTATAATCCCACTAGCAAATGTATGAGAGTTCCAGTTTCTCTAGATGTTTGCCAACACTTATTATCAGTCTTTTTAATTATAGGCATTCTGGTGGGTATAAAGCACTATCTCATTATTTTGATTTGAATTTACATAATGACTAATGATGTTGGGCATTTTTTATGTGCTTAGTGGCTGTTTTTATATCTTCTTTGGAGAATGTTTATTCAGATCCTAAAACCATTTCTTAATCAGGTTATTTGTCCTTTTTTTTTCTACAGAGTTCTAAGAGTTCTTTATATGTTCCAGATGCAAGTCTTGTTTCAGAATTATGATTTTTAGAATTTTTTCCCATTATGTGAGTTGTCTTGTCATTTTCTTGGTGTTCTTTGAAGCACAAATGTTTTTAATTTCGATGTTGTCTAATTCATCTCTATTTTCCTTTTGTTGCATGTATTTTTGTTGCCATATCTAAGAATCCATTGCCAACCCAAAGTTATGAAGATTTACCGCTATGTTTTCTTGTAATTTTATAGCTTTAGCTCTTACATATAGGTCTTTGATCCATTCTGAGTTAATTTTTCTACATGGTGTGAGGTAGGGATCTAACTTCATTCATGTGGATATTTAGTTGTCCCACCATCATTCTTTGAAAAGCCTATCCTTTGCCCTAGTAATTTGTCTTGACACTACTGTTAAAAATCAATAGACCATAATTGTCAGTTTATTTCTAGATGCTCAATTCTATTCCATTGATCTACATGTCTATCCTTATGCCAGGATCATGCTATATTGATTACTATGGTACTTAGTACTATGTACTAAGTTTTGAATTCAGGAAGTTTCAGTCCTCCAACTTGACTATTCTTTTTAAAGGTTGTCTTGACTATTCCTGGTCCTTTGCATTTCCATATGAATTTTAGGATCATCTTAATTTTTGCAGAAAAGTCAGATGTGATTTCGATAGGGATTACTTTGAACCTATTGATCAATTTGATGAGTATTGCCAACTTAACAATATTAAACCTTCCAAACCATAAACATAGGATGCTTTTCCATTTATCTAGGTCTTTGAATGATGTTTTATAGTTTTTAGTGTACACATTTTGTAAGAGGAGTCTTCAAAATTTCAGGGAAAGATTCATATTATCTTTTGATTTCATTTTTCCATCAACTTTTTGAAGTACCCCTGTACTTCTGTTAAATTTATTACTAAACATTTAATTCCTTTTGATGTTATTATAAATGTAATTGTTTACTTAATTCCATTTTTGGACTGATTGTTACTAGTGTATGGAAATTCAATTGAGTTTTTTGTGCAGTAGTCCCTCCTTATCCATGGTTTCTCTTTCAGTGATTTCAGTTACTCACATTTACTGTGGTCTAAAAATAGGTGATTACAATACAGTGCAATAAGAAATTCTGATAGGGAAAGAGAGACCACAGTCACATAACTTTTATTAGAGTATGTTGTTATAATTGTTCTATTTTTATTAGTTATTGTTGTTAATCTCTTAATGTGCATATTTTTTAAGTTAAAATTTATCATAGTTCTGTATGTATAGAAAAAACATAGTATATGTAAGCTTTGATACTACCCACAGTTTCAGGCATTTGCTGGGTGTCTGGGAACCTATCCCCAGTGAGTAAGGGAGGACTACTGTATTGATATTTTATTCTGCAAACTTGCCGAACTCATTTATAAACTGTAATAGTTTTTTAGTGTGTGCCTTAGGATCTTTTATTTACAAGGATCATGCCATTTGTGAATAGAGATAGTCTTCCTTCTTCCTTTCCAATCTGGATACTTTTTTTTTTCCTTTACCGCCCTCATTCCCACTTCTTATGTAGAAGAATGTCAAAATATTTGGGGTTCTGTTTTAAAACAGCCTACATAATTAGTAGTGGAACGTAATAAATGGTAGATCTTACAATTGGTGGCATCTAAGATTTGAAGATACATAGTTGATATAAGAAGTTTTAAACATAGCTCATTTACTTTTCACATTTCCAAGAGAAGGACACCATTATTATTTCCATTTTACAGATGATGATACTGAAGTACAGAGAGGTCAGATCACTTACTTGAGGTGATCCAGTTGTCGGATAGTGGAGTCAAGATTTAAACAAGATGATCTGGCTCCACAACTTGCTCTCTCCTATCCTTTAAGTCATAGCATCCAATTCGTTATATTAAAAGTACCCTGTCTATGAAAGTAATCACCGTTTCCCCCAGTGACTGCATCCTTCTCCACAGGATGAAGAATAATACATTTCAAAAGGCATGCATCCCATCCTCAACATATATGGTTAATTTGCCATTGAACAATAGATATCCTACCTAGTCATTCTGAAATTTGACTATGCCTTTATTTAGGCTAGCTCATTATTGAATTTCATTGTAAACTAGTACTGTTGGCCATATTATTTTTATCATCTTTGAATTATTTAAAACATTATCTTTAAGATAGACTTGACTTTAAGCCACCTCAAGATGATCACTGGCCTGGGTAGAGCTCCCTATGCTGACAGAAGAAAAATACCACCTGCCAATCATTGAGTCTTGTGATTTTTTTTTTTTTTAATATGCATTCTGCATAAAAATCATTTGCAACTACATTCCTGGGCATGGAGTGTTTCCATTAATTGGCACCATCTCAGTATCAATTCAAGGAGACTGCTGATATCCAAATTACCAAACAAACAAAAAACAAAAACAAAACTGTGGACTTTCTCTTTAGAAAGAGCACGGATCAATTCTGACTCCAGGTTTATATTAATAACATGTACAATTTTCAATTGTTTCTAAAAAATGATTATATTTCATTATAGTACTAGGAAAACCAACCATTCCCAACACTGAGCCCTCTAAGCAAACATTTTATGTATACTCCAGGTTTATATTAATAACATGTACAATTTTCAATTGTTTCTAAAAAATGATTATATTTCGTTATAGTACTAGGAAAACCAACCATTCCCAACACTGAGCCCTCTAAGCAAACATTTTATGTATCTATTAGGCACTGCATTTGCTTCCACAAAACAAAAACTTGACTCTAAGGGCTTTACTAAGTAGGGGGTTGTTTCACTCACATAACAAGAAGTCAAGAGATGGAAAAGTCAGGCTGGTGCAGCAACTCGATTACTTTACTAGTGCCTGAGCATCATTCCATCTTCCTGCTCGACCATCCTTAGTGTGTGACTTTTATATCCCCAGTAACCTCATGGTTGCAAGATGGCTGCCAACCCTCCAGACTTGTATATGTTCCAGACAGGAGGAAGAAAGAAGATCCCGGGCAACAGTTAAAGTTAGAAACTGAAAATTTATGGCACTATCAGTCTGTACAACCTTTTGAACAAAATTTAAAGCCATGTTTAGCAGCTTCAGTAGCAACACTGAAAGTAAGTGATTAGAAGTTGCTTAATGAAAGAGTGTAAGAAACTGTTTAAAGTAACAGACAATAGCAGGACAAGGCTTAGTTTATTTACTAGGGGAATGTGGAAGGAAATCTGAGTATTTATATCAGGTAAACGTGAGCCATCCATTAAGTAGAGAAGTAGTTATTATTCCCCCTGTTTGTTCCTTATTAGTCACGTTCCTTCAATGTGCCAGACAGACTTTCACCTCAGGTTCCTGCACTAGCTTCCCCTTCCATCTGAAATATTCATTCCCCAGGCACCAGCATGGCTCTTTCTCTCTCTTCAACTGGATCTTGGCTTGTGCTGCTTGTGGAGCTATCATCTCTCAGCTCCAAACCCGCCCTCCCATACTCTGCCTGGTATTACTGGGCTCTTTCTCTCTCTTCAACTGGATCTTGGCTTGTGCTGCTTGTGGAGCTATCATCTCTCAGTTCCAAACCCGCCCTCCCATACTCTGCCTGGTATTACTGCGGCTGGAACTCTGCACAGCACAATTCCTCTTTGCCTGTTGGTTATGTTAGGTTCTGCTGATGAAACGGTCAGAGCTAGAGAGAAACTTTGAGGAACAATAAGAGCCTCACTCCTCCCTCTTTGCTTGCTGGTCCCTGTCACAGTCACCCCAGAGGTGGCCCTGTGTGCAGCCAGGGACACTTCACTCTAATAGCAGCAGTTGGTTCCAGTCCCCAACTCCTTTTAGCACTCTCAGAGCAGCCTCAGATGTACCAGCAGTTGGAGGGTCCCTTCTCCAAGCTCCTGAGGCTTCTACACCAATTGGACAGCATCTCCTCTGCAGAGACCTGAGCCATAGCTCCAAGGGTTCCCTTCTGAGCTTCCCTTCCTTCTACTTTCCCTGGGCCCCCAGCCCAACAGTGGCAGCAGCTTTTTCAGTTACCATCACCAGGTTGCTTTATGTTCCCTTTTGGCTTTTGTCAGCCCTCCAGCACCTGTGTTGCCTGTTTCCTGTATTAAATCCCCTCTGTTGAAATACCTGCTATGTCTGCTGTTGCTGCAACTGTATCAAGATCAATACACTGCTCAGGTGATACCTCCATAGGGAGGCCTTCCCTCACCACCCAGTCTAAAATAACTCATCTTTGCCATTCTCCTTCCTCTCTTAGTCTTATTTTTTTTTTCAAAAAATTTACCTCCACCTTGTGTACATACATACATGTAAGCTCCCTGCATAGGAACCTTCTTGAATTTGCTCCCTGCTGTATCTTTGGCCTTTGGTGTAGTACTTGGCACCTTGTAGGATTAATAAATGTATATTGAATGGATAAACGATTTCAGACTATGAGAAAAATAGCTCCTACTCAGGTGGTCAGGAAGAAAAGAAATCCCCCCATAGGTATGCCATTCTGGAGATTCTCCCTGGACAAGGGCTATCCCACACAATGAGTTGACGCTGGTTTCCCTGCTCTCATCCACACTGCCAACAGTCCTGACCAATGGTATCAGCACAGCAAGGCACAGAATTCACCCAAGTTCATATGTGACCATATTGGTTTGGCTTCTTATTTATAAGAAAAATAAAGTTTTTGTCTTAGTCTGCTCAGGCTGCCATTTGAAAAGGCTATAGAATAGGTGGCTTAAACAAGAGCAATTTATTCCTCACAGTTTTGGAGGCTGGAAGTCCAAGATCAAGGTGCCAGGATGGTTGGTTTTGGGTGAGGGCTTTCTTCCTGTGTCCTTCTTGCTGTGTCCTCATGTGACAGAGAGAGAAAGAACAACCTCTCTGGTATCCCTTCTGATAAGGGCACTAATCCCATCATGGAAACCCCACCTTCATGACCTCATCTAAGCCTAATTACCTCCTAAAGGCCCCATCTCCTAACACTATCACATTAGGTGTTAGGGCTTCAACCTGTGAATTTGGGGAGGACACAATTCAGTCCACAGCAGGTTCTCTTTTCTGTTAGTGTGACTTCTGGCAAATGGCACATTCAGTCTTTCTTTCCATTTTTTTTTCTTTAGTTGTTGGATTGATTCTCTTGGATACCCTAACCTCTCTACAAAAGAATGCATCTCAGATCAAATGACATTTCCCTGCAGATTCAATTAGTTATAGAGCCAGTGTGGAATCTGACAGCAATTGCTGGGATGAGGCCATGCACCAGCTGTTCATACCCACATTTCTTGATTATTCTGCAGAATAGATTCATTTTGAAGTCCCTGAAAAGCATCCATACAGCGCGAGGGCATATTCTCTATTTCTCATGCATCATCTCTTCAGAAAATGGATTTCTTATTAATTGTTCACTTTGCTTTTCTTGATAAAAAAGAGATTTTTCTGTTTGATCCTATAGGTAGCCCCTAAAGATACGTGTTCAGTACTGAAGTGGATTATTCAGTGTCCTAATTGAGCAGCTTCATTTGAAACAATGGGCTTTTGATCATTTCAATAGTTCAGATGACCAAGTGTCTACTAGGCAGAGAGACTGCAAACAGGACAGAGATATAACCACTGCCCTCCAAGCCCTTCCACTCAATATCAGTCAAGGCTCTTAACTGCAAGCAACAGAAAGCTACTCTGGCTAATTTAAGCAGAAAAAGGATTTACTCATTTAATCAGGAAAAGGATATTATCAAATCCATAGGAACAGAAAGCAGAATGCTGTTTTCCAAGGGCTACGGGAAGAGAGAATGCGGAGCTATTGTTTAATGGATACAGAGTTTCAGCTTTGCAAGATAAGAAGAGTTCTGGAGATGGATGCTGGAGATGGTCGCACAACAATGTGAATATACTTAATGCTGCTAAGTAGTTAAGATGGTAAAATTTATGCTATGTGTATTTTAGCACAATTTGAAATAAAGAGATATTGGATGGCACGTGGCATTTCTAGGACAACCAGTGCATGAGGCTTTGAGGCTTTGCGTGCAGGAGCATAATGCAGGTTCTGTCACCAGGCACCGACACCACGGTCGGTCCTGATGGCATCATTGCCTCTGGAGGTCCTTGCCACTGTCAGGGTGGATTCCATGCAGTCCCTTCTCGTCTGCATCAGAAACGAAATCTCACATGGATGTTTCTGATTGTTGAAGCACAGATCATCTGCCTGCAACTAGCTTCAGGAGAGTGTGGGGACGTATCTGTCATCGACGGTATCACTAGTGAAAGGGGGCTCTGCTACCTAAAATGGGAGATTCTTTAGAACCAAGGCAGGGGTTTAGAGGTGGGTTTGACCATGGCAATTATCAGTCCTCCTCACCAAATATTTCACTTTCCCTCTCCTTACACATGGTAGAGTGTAGTTCCCTGCCCCCTTGAGATCAAGAGAAACCATGTGACCTGCTTTGGTTAATGAGGTATGGGTGGAAGTGGCTTGTGAAACTTACCGCAAGAAGCTTTAAAACCAGTGCTTGGCCTGTGTTTTCTCTCTTCCCCTCTTCCTGAGACCCCTCCATGACCCAGATAAGGGCTGCTCTCCCAGTCCTGGAATGGCTGCAGCCAACTCTCAGTGGACTCTTAACACAAATAAGACATAAGCAATTGTTCTTTTAAGCCACTGACATTTGGGGCTTAATTGTTACTGCAGCTTAACCTAGACCATCTTGACTGATACAGGAGCCCAAAGGAATTACAACCGTTTGCTGAACAGATAGTGGAAGTTTTCAGTTGGCTGGAAAACTGTTTAAAAAAAACAAGCTTTCCCTGGTAAAGAAATGTTAGCTGCGCAATATGTCACATTTCTAGCTATTTCAAGTGATTAGTTTGGTTCAGCAGTGAGTGTTAGTAATAGCAGTGATAACAGTAGCATTTAAATGACCCTCCCCTCTCTTAGAATGCAAAAGGTTTTGAAACTGTCAAATTGTTTTCAGTAAGGACTTTCTCCAGGTTTATGTGACACAATGTATCTATTTTAATTGGGTGATAGTGTTTTCCACTCTCTGGTGGGAATGACTCTTACAGGTCATGCCTTGTTTGCTCTTAGGCGAACACTCTTCCAATTAGATTACTGGTTTAGGATTCCTCCCGAGGGTCCTGGGGACATGACAACGTTAAGTGGTGTGTTTCCTACGTTCTTCAAGTCCTCTCAGGAAAGAACTGCAAAAGGAAACAGAGAGGGTCACGGAAGTGGTGCAGGGTTGCCTGTAGGCTGTACTGTGGTGATGCCATCAAGGAGGGGAGGGACAGCTGGTGTGTGGACAGAACATTTCTCCTTCACTTCCCTGTTTCTACTTCCAGGGTTGAAGAAATTGGATGAAGGAGAATTCAGTTGAAGGCAGGCATCCTGTTGCAGTTGATTCTCTAAAAGTAGCTGATGTGCTGACCTAACGGCCATGGAGAAAAAACTGTTAGGTATTTACAGTAACCCTCTAGATTGTGTGTACTTCCGTCTTACAGGTGAGGCGACCAAGGCAGAGAAATACGGCATAGCAAACTCAACAACATATGGCCTCATATTAGAGCACAATTTTGACCCAGGAATATGCCGAATATTGTGTGTGTGTGTGTGTGTGTGTGTGTCGCAAAAATATTTCTGACTACACAGACATGATGGTCTTTCTGGGTGTACCTGTACTCATCTGTACCTGTACTTGGCCACACTGTCCTGAACATGCTATTGAATTCAAAGGACAAAGTAAATGACGTTCATAAAAGTTTGGGTAAGAGATCCTGAACCTCTAATATGTTATTTGATCATCAAGTTTTTCTTCACACTATTTTCACACTATGTTTTCATTTATATTTATCTGTGCCCAAGTGAATGTGATGGTGTGACAAAAACAACACAGTACAGTGCACGTGATGCTCATACAAATTGCTATCTAGAGAGGCAGTATGGTATAGTGGTTAAGCCATGTACCTGGTTCAAATCCCAGCTCTACCATTCATTAGCTGCAAGACCATGAGCAAATAACTTACCCTCTCAGTGCCACAATTTCCTCATCCATAGAATAGAAATAATAATATCTATCTCATAGGGATATTCTGAGAATTAAATGAGTTAATCCAAGTCTACAATCCTTTCTCTGCCTAAATCCAAATAGCTCTGGAAGCCCTACATTTTGCAACAAGAAATGTGGCTATTAATAGTCTTATTAATATTGCACGGTGTGAACATGCATAATTTCTCTGTAGAAATATCCCTGTGTCATTGCAGCTTGCTGCCCCAGTTTCCAAATACAGCTGGTCCTAAGAAGAGGAGTTGTGGATCTATCTATATAAAGTCCTACCACATAATGAATGTTTGTGTAATGGTAGCTGTGTTGATTAGCAGAAAAATATACAAAGATACATATAAAATGAGATAGATTTTTTTTTTAAAAGGTGATGAAGGCATAGAAGCCCATTCCAGTTCCCTCCTTCTAGCCTTGTCCCCTGATCTCATCTAAACACTCTCTGAGAATTAAAACAACTTCAATTTTCTTCTAGACAGCAGAAGGGATGGTGGTGACAATGGCTTTGTGTGCTACTCTTTACACGGACATTTGTGTTTCTAAAAGGGACTTTCAGTATAGCACCTTAGCTCATGTGAACAATATTCTGGGGTGGGTACCTCTGACGCTTGGTGGAAATTTCAGGCAATGGGTCAATCTGGCATGAGTGTCTGCTCCAGTTACTCTAGAAAAACAGGCAGCCACGTGGGGACATGGTGTTCTAAGAAATTATAATTATCAACAAGTTAAACCAGCCCAATGAGATTGCATCCTGTTTATGCAAAAAGTTTATCACTGGGGAATATTCTTTCAGTTTTTTCAAAATAAAAAGTTTAGACTGTCTCATTGCAAAATATTGTCTTACCTTAGCAGCTAAAAACGTGGGTAATATAAACAGAAATTCTTAAGTGTGAATATTTTGGATTATATTTTTTGCTTAATAATACCACAAATAATCTTTAATGTTATCTTGGAATTAAAGAATATAGTCAAATTTTAGCCAGAGCATTATATATATTCACACACATATATGTGTATATGTGTGTGTTTATATATGTTAACCTATACTATATGTAATCTATCTTATATAGACTATGCAAATTGTATAAAAAAATAACAAATAATTAAAAATTTAAACATATTTCTCTTTTATGAAAAAAATTAACTGATTAAGAAAGTATAAGCATGTAAAGGCCAAGTAAATGGAAAACATGGCAGGTGCCATCTTTGCCTTTCTTTAGGACTCAAGATTCTGGAGATGGGTCATGCACAAGAGAGATTTTCATATCAAGATGAAAATTAAATGCTTTCCATTACACTAGCCTTATGAACATTTCTTTCAAAATAGTCATATTCATATGCCCCAAATCCAGTTTAACTCATTTCTCTTGATACCCATCCTAAAGGATTCATACCAAACTGTTATCTCCAGGGAGAGAGACGGGTTAGAAAAGGTCAGTGGGGAATTACACTTTTCCCCTTAAATATATTAGATTTGGTTTCTTTTGATAGAGATGCATGCACTCAAATTTAACACACACACACACACACACACACACACACACACACACACACACATACACACACACACAGAGAGCGAGAGAGAGAGAGAGAGAGAAATAGCCCTGGCTTATGCTGCTTTGTATTTACAGCAACCTTAGAGGTGTGTGAATTTAAGTGAATGCAACACCCTGTTGTAACAATGTTGCTGCACACTGGTTTGCAATAAGAGGAAAATAAAACATGTCATATTTTAGAAGAGAATGCATGCAAGTAGGGCATTGGTCCAAATCTTTTATACGGAGCATTTCAAAGTTGAGGCCTAGTGGGTGGGGCAGAAATAAATCGTGCCCTCCTAGGGTGAGCTTGCACTTGGGATTCAAGCGCCTCAAATCTGACCCTGTCTTCTGCTCTCAGATTGTCAGCTGCTTCAGGAGGTGTCTGATATATGCCTCCTTTTCTTCCTTCTAAGAATTTTTAGCTGGGAGTGTGTTTGAAAACACTTCAGAAAAAGGGTGGAAAACACAGTGTCGACTTTGAAATGGATTCCTTTATGAAATCCCACTCCCAGGAGGACACATGGCTCCCTGACACCTGAGGGCATATGATGACTCCATCTGCTCCACCGATGACCTCATACGCTCCCAGCAGCTACAGCTCAGTTTTCACTCCCAGTCAGCTATTTACAACAAAGTTGTACAAGCAAAGGAAAAAGCCATTCATCCCGTCTTTCACTGGGCACTCTGTAGAAAAAAGATGCTGGGACATTTTTCTTGACAACTGAGTTTTAAAAAATTCTGTACATTGTCCAAAAGTAGATATAAAAAGCCTTTTTCTTGAGAAATCATCTCCACATTAAAAAGAATTTACTTCCAGAAACATATTTGAGTATTTCGTTCAGATGTCATTCCTACATGATAACCGATTTGTGAAGGAGATAATATGAGCAGCAGTGGTTAAAAGCGGAAACAGCCTTAAAATGAAATGCACCCCTCTGTTATATAAGCTCTCACAGTGTTTCAGCTCAGCAGAAATAGAAAGGAAGCCTGGTTTCCCTTCCAGCATTTTATTATGAAAACTTTTAAACATACAGAGAAATGGAAAGAATTATATAGAGGACACTCAATACCCACACCTTAGATTAGACTTTAGATAATCCCCAGTCTCTCTGTTGATCCATCACTCTATTCATCCATCAACTCGTCTTAATTTTTTGATACCAGGTGCCTCAGGTGAACTGTGAGCTGTTCTCTCTTGGGGAGGGTAGTTGACGATATGTCTCTATTATGGATTGAATTGTGTCCCCCCAAAGTTTAATGCGTTGGAGGCTTGGTCCCCATTGTGAAAGAGTAAAGAGGATGGGAAATCCTATTATGGTAATTGAAAGGTTAGGCTTTGAAGAAGTGATTAGATTCTGAAGGACCATGCCTAGTGAATGGATTAATAATGGTCATGGGCGTGGTTCTGAGGGCTTCAAAAGAGGAGCACATGAGAGGTTAGTCTCTCTCTGCTCCACCGTTTTCTGCCATGTGAGACTCTTGCATTGCTGTAAAGCCACCACCAAAGAGCGGTGTATTCGCTGGACTACGTACGGACTTTCTAGCCTCTGAAACTGTAAGTAATAAATTTTATTTTTTCCTCACAAATTATCCAGTTCCAGATATTTTTGTTATAAGCAACAGAAACGGACTAATACAGTCTCCTCCAGGTCTATTGAAATAGCACAGGGGGCCAAGAACCCCAGCAGCTGGAAGAGTGTATTTTCCTTTTCCAGCAGCAGAAGCCCAGCCCAACACCTGAGGGCAGATGATGACTCAGTCCACTCTCACTGATGACCTCACACGCTGGATGCTGGAACTGGTTGCTCTTCCCTGTCTTGACTACTGCATTTCTTCCTAAGTCTCTTCCACTAAAATGTGTACCCAACTTACAGCAATACAATATAGATCTTGTCATCCAACCAGAAACAAACCAGGCATGCCCTGGGTCAGACTCGGACATAATTGTGGAACTTCTAGGCTCTGAAAAAGGGGCCTCTTTTATGTACATATAACATACTCCAAATGCACGTATCTCAAGCATTCATCTCAATGAACTCTTACATTTGTATGCATTCCTATAACTACCATCCTGTTCCAGATAGAGAATAAATAATATTTCCAGCACCCAGAAGGCTTCCTTGGTCCCCCTCCTAGTCCGTATCCCCCACCCCATAAGGGAAGTCATAGAAATCTGACTGCTAAAACTCTAGATTCACGGGCTGGCCCGGTGGCGCACTGGAGAGTGCGCCGCTTGGGAGTGCAGCGGCGCTCCCGCCGAGGGTTCGGATCCCATGTGGAGACCAGTTCCTGCTCACTGGCTGAGCGAGGTGCAGGCACAACACCGAGGGTTGCGATCCCGTTGCCGGTCCCTGGTACGGGTGCGACACCGAGGGTTGCGATCCCGTTACCAGTCAGTAAAAAAAGACAAAAAGGAAAACAAAACAAAACAAAACAAAAAAACAAAAAAAACCCTCTAGATTCATTTTGCCTATTCTCTGACATCACATAAATGGAATTGAACACTACCCATGCTCTATGTCTGGCTCAACACTGTTAGTTGGATTTATCCATGTTGTTGTGTGTAACAGTAGCCCTATTCTTTTAAATAAGAAAATATTGAACTGTAAAATAAGTATAAGGAAGACTAACAGAATTCTGATTTCTGATTCTTCCATGATGTCTACTTGGGTGACTTTTTTCTTGTTTTAATGCCAAATTTTTTCTTTTCAAAAAACATATGCTTTTGTTGGTGCCCTAAGCATCAGCTTTACCTGCCTTCAGAAAGGGTGCTCTGTCTCCAAAGCTCACTGCAATCAGAAGAGTTAACCACAAGTATTGAGTGAACGGCAGTCAGATAATGTGTGGATCTTTGACTCTCCTGATTCTTCATCTTTGTTTATACCAGTGGTTCTCAACTGAGGTCAACGTTTCCTCCCAGGGGATAATTAGCACTGTTTTGAGATATCGCTGGTCGTCACAGCTTGGGAGAGTTCTACTGGCATCTAGAGAGTAGAGAACAGGGATGCTGAGAGCATCCTGCAGTGCCCAGGACTCCCTCACAGCAAAGGATTATGGCCCAAAATGTTAGTAGTCCTGAGGCTGAGAAACCTGGCTTATGCCTTTTATCCATCTCAAATGGATTTTTTGAATCTTCATGACTTTCAACTAGACTCTTGCCCAGGTCTGGCTTGAGCCATGGTCTGCCCTGGAAAGCCTCTTCTGAAGGCCGATTAATGGCTCTTAACTTCAGCCAATGGCAGAGACAATACAACTCTAACACTTACCATTGCCACTATTGTGAAATCAGTAGTTCCCAGCCCTTGATGCACATTAGAATCATCTGGAGTGAGGCCTTAGCATCTGTGTAGTGAGAGCTATCCAGGTGATTCTAGTGAAGCCAGTGTTGAAAACCAAGGCCCATGCTACTCTGAGAGTGGTTGGAGGAGTTGGTAGCATAGCATCGCCTTGTTAGAAATGCAGAAACACATGCACGCATCTACTGAATCAGAATCTGCATTTTGTCAAGATCCCCAGTGATTCATGCGAAACTCCACCCTAGGTGATGTGGCCCCTGCCTCTCCCTCCAATCTCACTTCCTTCAATCTTGTAGCAGCTTCCCAGTCTCAGCCTTCTCCACCTGGGCTCCTTTCCTTCAGGCCCCAGCTTTACAATTTTCTTCATAGCTGTGTCACTCTAGGAAATTACATTTTTTATTTGTCTGCATGTTTTTTTTTTCTGTTCTTCATGTCCTCTCATGTTAGTATGTAGCCTCTACTATGACAGCAACTTGTCTTGTTTATCGTTATCTTCCCAGCACCAACAATAACATTGTTCATTAATTTCTCAATCAGTGCTCTTGAGACTCTTTGACACTGATCAAATAACATCCTGAAATAGGTGTGTCCTTTGTCTTTTTATAGACCTCCTCTCTCCAGTGAGATTTGGATCTTACTTCTGGGAAACATCCCTCTATTGATGGGCATTTCTCTTGAGTGCCTAGCCTGAAGGCTTCTTGTATGTAGTAAGTGCACAATAAATATTTGTTGATGGTGAGCAACATTGTTTGATTTAGTTCATTTTTAAAATAGTAAATAAATTCAACATCCAATATTTTATGGTAAGGGAGAGTATGTTCCGTGACTGAAAGCCATCTGTCACCACTGGCCCCATTCAAATACTAGTTATCAGAGCTGCTAAATAAAGCAGAACTAATACTTTAAAATTTCACTTCTATTTCTGACCCTATCCACCAAGATAAAGACAGAAAGAACCTGGTATTGTGCAGTAGGAGGGAAAAATCGAATTCCATAGAATTTCTCTTAATTGGATTATTTCCTGCCTCATGAGGTTGTTTATTCAGGGAATTTCCAAGTCAGTGTTGTAGATGTAAAAACATTGCAATCTGGTATTGTGCAGTAGGAGGGAAAAATCGAATTCCATAGAATTTCTCTTAATTGGATTATTATTTCCTGCCTCATGAGGTTGTTTATTCAGGGAATTTCCAAGTCAGTGTTTTAGATGTAAAAACATTGCAAGGAATTGAATGCTGTCACAATGGAAGTATCTGGCCTTTCTAAGTAGGTAGAAAAGAAACCCATTACCCCATGTTTCCTCTTTTTTAAAATCTAGGAATCCCTTTCTTCAGATAATTATACAGACTATTGGAAATGTAATTATCCTCATTTTATGGGGAGGAAAGCTGAGAAAATAACTGAGCCTCTTGCCGAAGATTATCCAACTGAAGCCAAGCGGTGGGTCAGCCATGGAATGTATGCCTGAAGTATTCCCAGCGCTTCTGTAATCCCCATGACAAGCCACATAGTTTCTAGACACAAGTGTGTGTTCTTTTTCCCACCTATACATGAATCTCTCACTTAATCAGTGCTTGGAGGATTGAGAAAAAGAATTGGTACAAGAAGTCCGGAGGAGAAATTTCAAGTTTTTATTCTTTGCTCAGGCCCCGATGATGCATCATATCAGAACAACCTGGGCCTGAAACAACAGTTTAAATGCAGAAAGTCAGATGGTAAATAAAACCCTGCCTTTTCTGTGCTATTCAAAACAAAAGTGCTGGGGGGTGGGAGGTTTGTATACTGAAAAGTGATCTAGTGTCATGTACATTGAAGTAACCCCTCCTGAGGGAGGGAGGGGGTGAGAAACTTTGTAAAAAGTATCTGGAGGTGGGAGGATAAAGAGACTTAAAAAGGGAAGGTGAACACTTGGCTGCTGAGCGGGGGAAGTGAGAAGCCGCTCTCCCCTGCCGGGGAAGTTGATGAATAATCCTGGATCCTCAAGCTGGGCCCTGGCTGGCAGCGCTGGGGGGCCAGGCTGGCCTAATCCATGGCAGGACTCAGCCATTCTAAACGCAAATGAAGGGGCCCTTTCCACCTAGCCCAAAGGGGGAGGATTAGAAAAGGGAGTTCAAAGCTCTGAAATGGCTTGTATGTTTCTTCTTTTTTCCTCCCCCCTTTATTTTTTAAAGGGGCCAGAAATATGGTTGGTTATTATCTCAAGTTATTGCTACAAAGAATTTAGAAATTAAAAGATAAGCACGCCGAGGAAGCTCAGTAATTTTCATAAAAGGGGACTTAAAACAGATGTGCCCTCTTTAATCGAAGCATGCTTGAAAAAATAGGGAATGCATTTTTAACATAGCAGGGGGAAAATCACACGGCTTCGCATTTGTCTCCTGAGTACGACTGTGTGAGAGTATCTGCGGCTATGGAGAGATAGCGCTAATGTGTTAACTCCACAAATGGTGAGGGAAAGCGCTTTCATCTTCCTGGCCCTGGGGTACATGGCCAGTGTCTGTACACCAGACCTTTTGCTAACAAGATAATTTATGTTTTTTGAATTTGTTAAACAATCTGCCCTTCAGAATGTGTTGATGTTGTATAATACATGGATCATATCTGGAAAGAAAGCCAAGATTTTATTCATCAACAACTTAAACCTTTTTTTCCTCTTTGCAGGATATAGTTTTTCTATATTTTCTTTTCCATAGTTGGCACAAAGCAAATTCACTTTTAAATAACGTTTGTTTTTTTAAATTTCAGGCTGTCAAGATGCGAGTCATTCAGCTTTAGTCCCAATTCATTTGTTCACTAGACAGCTGTAGTTTTGTGTCAAGTCTCACCAAAACCCAGAGTGTTACCTCCATTCATTTCCTGCAAGGCTGGAAGGAAATGAAAGTGCTCAATCTGTGATTCTGTAAGAAGAGAAACCAAAGACCAGACCAACAACAGTGCTTTTAAGTAGTGAGAGAGGCAAACATTTGGACATGTTGAGAAGTCACAAGTGCACCACGCAGTAGCAATGGCTTGATTCTCTACTGTTCTTTTTGCAGGCAAAAAGCTGCGTCCTAATACTCTCAAGTGTTTTCTCGAGTTATGCAGATGATTGATGTTTTTGTCACATGTTGAGAAGTCACAAGTGCACCACGCAGTAGCAATGGCTTGATTCTCTACTGTTCTTTTGCAGGCAAAAAGCTGCGTCCTAATACTCTCAAGTGTTTTCTCAAGTTATGCAGATGATTGATGTTTTTGTCATCGTTACTTTAAAAGTTCCCTTCTATTTTCTACAAAAACAACTTCGTTTTATATCTTTCTCCATAGAAAGCAAGCAAATAAATGCCTTGCTCTGTGCGGTGGCTGCGGGAAATACTCATATGTATCTACTGACTTTCATTGAGTAGATGCTTTCAGAATTACTCCATCTCCTCTTTCAATTTGGAAAATTGGGCTATATAAATCAATTTCTACTCTTATAATGAGAAATTACAGAATCTCTTAAGTTTGTGGAGACTTTCTACAAATATATTCCCTTTGCCTCTTCATCCAGATTTCACCCAAAACTAATCTAGAGAAATAGAAATGGTCAAAGGGAACTTAACCTCACTTGGAATGCTTTAGGTTTGGTTGTAGTTTTGTTTTACATGCATTAATTTATTACTTGGGCATCTATATTTTTCTTTTCTAACTTCTAATCTTTTTCTATTTTTCCTTATTTTTCTATTCTTTCATTTAACATTTAAGTAATTACCTTGAAATAGGTAATATGTGTGCAAGGTAGCAAATTCAAAAGGATCCTAGTAAAAAGTAAACAGCAATTTTACCCCTGACCAGTAACTTCCCAGTTCCTCTGACTGGAGACTCCAGTCATTAGTCTCTAGGTCTCCTTCCAGAAATCATCTTTGTCCAGATAAGAAGATGTGTCTGCATATCTATCCTTTAAAAAATACTCCAACAGGGGCACGTGATAGCATGTACATCTTCACCTTAATTTTGCCCAGTATTTTTTATCATGCCATACTCTGAAACTGTAATTTTTAAAAATTGTTTTGAACATTTAAAAACATTATGTAGTAATATAGGAATTAATACTCATTGCAAACAATTTGAACAACATATAGGGTGTACAAACTGTAAATCCATCTTCACCTTCTCAGTAGCCCTCCCGTACCCACAGGTTTTCTTCCAAGAGGCAATGGCTGTTACTGCTTCATTGTTTGTTATATCTGGATATGTGAAAACACATCCAGATAGAGCTATTGACTTTTGTTTTCTCATATAACAATTTTTCCTACAGATCTGTCCTTGGGGTACAGGTGGATCTTACTGTCTTTCTACCACCCCAGTGTATTTAGCCATGGGAGGTTGTCCTATCTGGGGACTTGCTAGCCAGCATATTACGTTCATTCCCATGGTGATTAACAAGTGTTATGTGTGCCCAGCCCCTTCCCAGTCATGGTGTTTGTGCATTTTTATGTCTAATTATTCCTGTTTAATTCAAAATGACTGCTGTGGATTGATTGAATTGTGTCCCCCACAGTCCATATATTAGAAGCTTAATTCCCACTGTAACTGTTGAGGGTGGGAAATTCTATTATGGTAATTGAAAGGTGGCGCCTTGAAGAGGTGATTAGATTGTAGGACCATGCTGTAGTGAATGGATTAATAATGGCGGTCATGGGCGTGGTTCTTAGGGCTTTAAAAGAAGAGCACATGAAAAGTTCTCTCTCTCTCTCTGCTGTACCATTTTCTGCCATGTGAGACCCCTGCATTGCTGTAAAGCCACCACTGAAGAAAACCCTCACCAGATGTGTTCCCTGGACTTTGTACTTCCCAGTCTCTGAAACTTTAAGCAATAAACTTCATTTTCTTATAAATCACCCAGTTCTGGGTATTTCTGCTATAAGCAACAGAAATGGATTAACACAGTAATCTTCTTCTGTTTCTATAGTTCATCTAAAATGTAGTAGTGAAAAAGAGCAAGGGCATTTATCTTGGTATCAAGAGCTAATCATCATAGTTGCCATTTATTAAGTGATTATAATGTGCTGGGATCCTAAGTTATATCATCTTTGTTCCTCACAGCAAGGCTTCATGACAATATTCATGTTCCTATTTTAGAGAGGAGGGAGCTGATGTTGGGAGTGATTAAGCAGTTAGCCCACATTTACCCAGATAATGACCAGATTTGAGTGCAGGTGTCTCTGACATTCCAGTCTATGCTTTCTCCACTATTATCCATTGACTCTTAAAAATGGTCAGGAAAGAAAATTAGTCAATATCCTCTAGTCGATTCTTCAGTATTTTTATTCTCACAGTTCAAACAAATCTCTTAGTTTGAAAGATTTTCCTTATATGTAATGTAAAGCTCCCTGCATCTAATTTTGTCCCTTTTCCAGCTGACCTCTTGTTAGCACAGAGAAGCAAAGCTAAGCATATCACATCATCCTAGCCATTGTTGTCACCAATGAACATAAGCATGTCTTGTGTTTTAACTTCTCTGCTACCTGGCACACCCAGACTTACTGCACTTTTATGAACTTCACAGGGAAAAATGGTCTCTGATGGTTAACTCTTAGAGTCTACCTAAAATGGTAACACATTACCTCTAATGTTTTGGATTGTGCAATTGCTCCCTGGACCCAGGCCATAATATTATATGATCCTGTAGTGACTAACAACTAACCATGAAAAAGTTAAAATGGAAAATACCCAGAAGGCAGCACTAAAGAGCAGAGTGATTAAGAGGCTAGGTTTTGGGTTGGATTCCTGGTTTCTACTGGGAAACCGTCTTCATGTCTCTAAGCTGTTTCCTCTTATTGTATTAGACATTGTAGAAGGAATTTATGAAGTAGTTAGGTATAGTGATTCTTTATGTACTAAGAGGCTCATTAATATATTCAATTTTGTAGCTTTTTAAAATGAAAACTGATAGTTTTAAAATCTTTTTTAACTGATGGGGTCCTGGCTTAGAGACAAAGGCAGTTTCATGCACGAGTCCCACATTGCCTCCTCCACCTCTGGCTGAGGAGGATTGAGATGTGTCATGGAGGTGACTTAACATGCTCAGGACCAGTCAACTCCCCTTTAAAGGTCTGAGTGGGAAAGGGGTTGGAAGAAATAAAAATGCCAAGGACTCAATTCTCTCCTGTGCCTCAAATTCAGCAAATTCAGAAACATGGTCCTGAATTTACTCCTGTCCAGACCAAGTTCTGGTGGATGAAATGTACATAAAGATGGAAGGGCCAGTCATAGGTGTTTTGGTACTACGTGTGTATGATGTGATCCTTTATCCAAATCTATGTATGCGAGGCACACGTCAATTTCCTGATGTGTTTTAAGCACAGTGTGTGTCTGAGGATATTCGATTCTCAGAGACAAAGTAAGTATATTTCCAGTTCCTTCCCTTATCTTGCCTGAGTGTGATGTCATGAGATGTGCGTGTTCTTGAGTTCTAGGTCCTAGTGAGCAGTACAGAGGCTGGCCCGCAGTAAGGAGCTCAGGAGAATTTGGTAAAATAAGTGAATGTTAACTTCCTCTATAGGAAAATTTTGTCTCTTGTTTTCTTTCTGGAGTCATGCATTGACTTTGGAAATTACTAACTTCTCTAAAGGAATGGAATGCTTATAAATAATGCTGTTGGTTTTATGTAGAGGAAGGACGAGGACACTCCCTTCTGCTGAAATGTGAATACAGTAAATGATGTAAATGATGCGTGTTTTCTCAGATTTCCAAGAACCAATTTGCTAGTTGGCTTTGGTGCTTTGAGTGTGTCACTAAGTGACTCATAATCTGTTTATGAAGTTCAGCAAGCTGAAAGGGATAATAATAAAGCACGGTTACTATGTGCTGGGTATGAGTATGTTCTCCATTTAATCCACATAGTGAGCAGGTGCCATTATCACTCCCACTTTATAAACAGGCAAACTGACACAGTGAGAGATTAAGAATCTGGTGCCATTGTACACACTCCTAACCACTGAGCTCCACAGCCTCTCTGCTGTAGCGATATAACAGCAGCTGCATGTGCTGTTGAAAATTATATTGTAAAATATGAAAGAAGAACTAAATATATGGATGTTCATGAATAAGAAGACTCAATATTGTCAAGATGTCTATAAATATGTCATCTATATATTCAATCAAATCCCAGTCAAAATCCCAGCAGGTTATTTTGTGGATATCAACAAACTGATTCTAAAGTTTATACGGAGAATCAAAAGACCCAGAACAGCCAATACAATATTGAAAGAGAAAAACAAAGTCAGAGGACTGACACTACCCTACTTTAAGACTTACTATAAAGCTACAATAATCAAGACAGTGTGGTATTGGTGCAAGAATAGACAAATAGGTAAATAGAACAGAATAGAGAGCCCAGAAATAGACCACGTAAATATAGTCAGCTGATCTTTGACAAAGGAGTGAAGGCAAGTCAATGCACCAAGATAGTCTTTTCAACAAATGGTGCTGGAGTAACTAGACATCCTGATAGAGTTTGGATGTGTTGTCCCCCCAAAACTCATGTGGAAATCTGATCTCCAATGTGAGAGTGTTGGAAGCTGTTTGAGTCATGGGGGTGGATCCCTCATGAATGGATTAATGTTCTCCTTGGGGGAGTGGGGATTAATGAGTGAGTTCTCGCTCTACTAGTTGCCACGAGAGCTGGTTGTTTAAAAAGACCCTGGCACCTCCTCTCTTTCTCTCTTGCTTCCTCTTGCCATGTGATCTGCTTGTACCTGCCGGCTGCCTGCCACTTTCCACCATGAGTAGAAGCAGCCTGAGGCCCGTGCCAGAAGCAGCTGTCCCAGAATCATAAGCCAAATAAATCTCTATTTTTTTATAAATTACTCAGTCTCAGGTATTTCTGTTATAGCAACACGAAATGGACTAATACACATCCCTATGAAAATAAATAAATAAATAAATAAAGCTGGGCATGTAACTTAAATGCTTCACAAAAATTAACTCAAAATGGATCAGAGACCTAAATGTAAAATGCGAAACTATAAAACACCTAGAGGAAAATATAGGAGAACATCTAGATGATCTTGGGTTTGGCGATGACTTTTTAGTGACAACACCAAAAGAATGACTCATGAAAGAAGGAATTAATAAACTGGATTATATTAACATTAAAAACTTCTGCTCTGCAAAAGACAATGTCAAAAGAATGAGAAGATAAGCCACTGTTTGGGAGAAAATATTTGCCAAAAGTATACATTCAACAAAGGATGTTATCCAAAATATATAAAGAACTCTTAAAATTCAACAACGAAAAAATGAACAACCCAATTAAAAAATGGGAAAAAGACATCTCACATAAGACATACAGATGGAAAGTAAGGATATGAAAAGATAGTCAATATCATGTCATTGCAAATTGAAACAACAATGAGAAACCACTACACATCTATTAGAATGGCCAAAATCCAGAGCATTCATAACACCAAATACTGCAGAGGATGTGTAGCAACAGGAATTGTTATTTGCTGGTGGGAATGCACAATGGTACAGCCACTTTGGTAGACAGTTTGGAAGTTTCTTACAAAACTAAACATACTTATACTATACAATCCAACAACTGTGCTTGCCCAAATAAACTGAAGACTTATATTCACAAAAGAAGCCTGCACAGGGATGTTTTTAGCAGCTGTATTCATAATTGCCAAAACTTGAATTCAACCAAGGTGTCCTTCAGTGGGTGAGTGGTTAAACTGCTCCATCCAGACAATGGAATATTATTCAGTGCTAAAAAAGAATGAGCTATCAAGCCATGAAAAGACATGGAAGAAACTTAAATGCATATTACTAAGTGAATTAAGCCAATCTGGAAGGCTACATACTGTATGATTCCAACTATATGATGTTCTGGAAAAGGCAAACTATAGAGACAATGATGATCAGTGACTGACAAGGGCTGGAGGAGGAAGGGATTAATAGGCAGAGAACAAAGTATTTTTAGAGTAGTGAAACTACTTTGTATGATGCTATAATGGTGGATGCATGTTATTATACATTTGTCAAAACCCACAGAATGTGCACCAAGAGTGAACACAAATGTAAACTATGGACTGTGGGTGGTTATGATGTGTCAGTGTAGGTTCATCGATGTAACAAATACACCACTTTGGTGGGGCATGTTTATAGTGGGGGAGGATGCATAAGGGGGAGACAGAGGGTACATGGGACTCCTCTGTATTTTCTGCTTAATTTTGCCATGAACTTAAAACTGCTCTAAAAAAATAAAGCCTATCAATTAAGAAGAAGAAGAGGAGGAGGAGGAGGAACAAGAATAACAACAAAAAATGATATTGTAAATTTCAATAATCCCAGCACAGGCTTCAGAATCAGTTGCATCTGAGTGTAAATGAAGCCCACCTGCCGTTTTCTCTCCATGTGTCTTTGACAAAAAGAAAGGAGAGGGGAATAATACCATTACCTTGCATTTTTGTTGTGTGGATTCAAGCTAACACATGTGAGATTCTGAGCATGATGCTGGCATTTTGCAGCAATCGGTCAATGTCTATGATAATCCATATTACAGGGTAGAAGCTCTTACACCCCTGGTCCATAAATAGTCAGCCCTGGTTTTGAACTAACCCAGCCATGGTCTGCTCTTACCTGCTTACCTGACCCAAATTTAAGATGTTCGATAAATTGTTTTGCTAAAAAATTCTCATAGTTGAGCAGTTTGACCAATTAAAAGGCTCTGATCTATATGTCCTTTATGGAAAATTTTTTCTTTCATTGAGGTTCTGGACTATTTCTTACAGCAGTTGCTCTATCTTGACTAATACAAGCAATATGAATTTCATATTATATATAAATTATGTAATTAAAACATTTTCAACTTCCCTTTGCCAAGAAGATAAGCTGCAAGTATCTGGTCTTTATATTTCAC